>NC_059511.1:9095909-9398939 GCF_905147795.1 Pieris rapae | reverse complement strand
TTGTTCTTGCGTTTGTGGGTCATCGATAAGTCTATAGGGCTTTCACAAGTCTTGCATTAAACCAACAAAGACTCTGTTCCGAGTGATCTGAGCATTTTGTGAGACAAATCTGTCTACACTGGATGAATCACAACAATAAATCAAGGTATCTAAGATAACGTGAGTGATAAATCGACTAACAGCAATATTAATACTTCACTTTAGCAGATTAACTGTGATATAAATTAGTCACCGAATGATGTATTATTCCTTAATTTTTCGAAACATAATTACAAAAATATTACCGTATTTTCGTTACCGTAAACAAGAGAGCATTGACTTTGTGTTTTGATAATCTTTTTATTAATAAAATCGTATTTATTTACAATGCTTTTTTATTATTGTTACTAGTTGTTGTTTGGTATTAATTATAATATATGCGTAAATAAAACACAAGATTGCGCGCTCTATGTTTATTTAGGAATGTACATGTATAAACATATTAATATTTGGAATTATTATTAAAGAAATGGATATGCCACTCCTGTTCCGAGTTTTCGTAACAAAATAAGCAAGCACAGTTTCGGGGAAATAAAGAAACGTATAAAAATAATAGAAAATATAACACAATTTAGAAGATAATTTACGTCTTTATGTAATGACTTATACCATAGAACTAAGAAGTAACTTATAAAGACTTATTCAATTATATTGCGAATAACAATTGAGTATTCATAAAAAACAAAAGAACGATGTTTCATATCATTAGAGTACATATTAGTGGTATTCGCTTAAACGTGTAAAATTTATATTAAAAGTAAATTTTTACTTAATTATTCTTACGTTCAAATGAAAAAAACGATTGTCCATATGTCTTTCTTAAACAATTAGAGCGGAACCAATGAACAGAACAGTTTATTTATTAACGATGAGGCCGGCGTCTTTTGTCAAGCCGTTAACGAAGATTTGTCTGTCTCCTTTGTAGCAATGCCTTTACTCTGAGATAATTCGATGTGAATTATTAATACGTCTGTTTGTTCTATGTGGTCATTTTATAATCGTCTGTCCTTCGGCATGTGTGATTTAAAGTCTAGACTGGGAATAATTATGATACAATGTTGGTGAATTTAATTGACCTATGTGCACCATCACATAGGTTATGTCAAAAACGTATTTAAATAATTTGAGTAATAGTAACATAAATGGTTATTGTAAGTAATCATAACAATTAAATATGCAGTATTAACATAATAATAGGAATAATTAAAAATGAATAAAATGATAACTAAAACAAATTTCAGAGGCGAGCGAGGAAAGTTTATTAGGGGCTAGAGCTGATGAGCTCTGAGGTCACTGGTACTACTACCAGGTGCCTACTTATATCTTTAATTAGCGCCTGCGCCCTTGAACCCTACGTCCCAAGAGCCTCTGTCACATAAATATATTTTCATTAGTAATACGATTTTTTTAAACTGGGATGTAGAGTTACTTCAGTAGCGAGGATGGCTATCACCGAATTTAGCTACGTTTACATTTCTTGTATAATTTATACAAGTGGACTCAACGACAATGGTTGTACTGACATGTCATAAATGAAAAAAAAATCCATCTAATTATAATTCTAAAGCACTTGTACAAATTAATAATTACAACAAATCAGAAATCCTATCGTTTTAATGTTTTTAGCTAGTTCAAAATCATTGACTAGTGATCATCTGGCATATATGATTATGCGTCATATAAAAAGTTTTGTATTACTCAAGTAGCTACCACATTGACTGTTTGTTTTGACAAATTATAAAATTTCAGACAAAACCGTTTGCGTTATCCCAGCGGACTTTGAATCTATTTTCACGCTTAAGAAAAACTTGAGAAAACTTTTGAAATCCTGTGTGCTTGTGACACGACATGTTTTTCGCTTTGGCAAAAAATTAGGGGCCATCACTGCGTAATTGAAGTGTCAAAAGTTATCTGATTTTACTTGCAAAACGCGTGGCGATATGAAATTTTTTCCGCCGGCGGCATCGTTCCGCGTAAAAAAGAGAATTCAATATGAGAAGAGTGTGCAATCAACATTCGACCTACATTATGTGCAAATGTTTCTGCACGTTAATATGAAATTTCAGTTCGTAAATGTTGTTAAGTTATATTCAATTGGTTATTTAATCGAAACCTTATCGATTTACGTTTAATTCATATCTGAAAGATAATATATTGGTAACCAAGAAACAAGAGAAAAAACGAAGGTGGGAAGACGAAATGACTGTAACTGGGTTTTTTTTCAAATTCTTTGGCCCTGACTCAGCATTTTGCTGAGGAGCAAATGTTCATACTAAAATGTTCTACAGCCCTGGTCATTCTGCCAGAGACCACAACAGCTAGTTTGCGCCCCCGTAGGAAATAAAGAAAGAAAAGGAATGTAATAAATACTTAGTAGAAAAAAGAGTTACCAGTGTACGTAATGCAGTCTTGTGTAAATAGATGAATCTTATAGCTGCTAAATTTAAGATAGCATAGCGATTGAAAATTTATGTAAACGCACACACTAAGAACCATTTTAATGGACGGCATAAAGAGCATACTTATGCAAGAATCAATTAATGCTAGTGAAATTCTATTCAGTTCTATAATTGGAAAGAGCCATGCATTGTAAGGTTAATTACAGCAAAAAAGCATATATGCTAAACAGGTAATGACGTCATTATCAATGCCCTAACATGGTAGAACTCGCCGACGCTACGGTACAGCTAATGAAAAAACAAATAAGTCGGCTTTTACAATACCGTGTGAAACATACTTTGTGCGTCGCTGGCTTATTAACTGACCTCGAGTAATTAACATTCGCTAACATATTTCAATGCTCTCTGATTCAATTATTTTAATGAGGTATGTGAACCGTTAGAACTGCGTATTATATTTATTCCTTTATAATTTATATAGAGCTGAATGATGTAAAAGCCGTTTGATGGTCTTTAGAAATTTTAATTAAACAGGCAAAAAGTAATATGATTACAGTGAATATTGTGTGAAACACATACGTATATACGTACAGATATTGTAAATAAAATTAAAATATGATTGATAGAAGGATCAATGATTTAGAACATTTCCTATATAAATAAATATAACCCTAAATATTTATATACCATTAAAATAAAAATATGTTTTTTTTAAATTTTGTAGCTATGTTTAAATAAACGATTTGTCTCGTCTCGCATGGATGGACATTTTTCTTAATGTTTTGGAAATAAATAAAATTTGTTACATAAGGATAATGTAGCAAAGAAGGTTGAAGAATTTTCTGAATAGGTCTACTGCTTTTTATGTTTATTCTTTCACATACAAATCTATCCATTGTACCCAAACGACTAAACTATCGCACTGCTAATTTTCTTGTCGGTTTTGGTAAAACCCAATTCAAATATAAATAGTCTATTATCGAAAATGCTTTAAAAAAGTTTACTTACAATATTAAAATACAATATTAAATCAGAAATATTCAGTTTTTAAAACTACGCACTACACATATATACAATCTTAGCCAGCTACGCATTTAAAAAGCGACACGATACGTACAAGTCCTACCAACTTCGCAAGGGAAGACATTTCATAAACTATGTATGGTGCCTTCGCGTCAAGTTATGAAATGACTGTTGACTTAGCTGGGTTGACAGTGAGTACTTCTGGGCCGTAGACAAGTCGCATTCAGCGTGACGATACATTTTTTTGTTTAAAGATCATCTTTGATAATAAGTCAGTACATATTATCGAAGATGAGATATAATACGTGAAACCAGCAGCCCACTGATGTATTTCCAAATCAATTCGAGGTCCTTCAGAAAAAGAGCCTGACATCTGACAGCACATGAGATTGCTGTCAGCTTACCTTTGTTCTATTTAGTAAGTATTAATAATAATTATATTTTCGAAAAATTTAAACCTCTTGATGCTTAAAGAAACTTTTAACAAAACAGGATACATAATCCTCACCACACATGAATATATTATAAGAGCGGTGTCTGTCAATGATGCAAAAATAGAATAAGGATCAATTTATTAAATAATTTTCATTTATAAACAAAATATAGATTATTCTAGTAGTACCCTTTTCTTTTTTATATTTATAGTAAAACAATGTTATTAGGAAATTTTTATGAATTTAAAATGACGTCCAATAAATAAGTTTATATATATTTACGATATTAAAACTTTCTTCTTATTAAAAAAAATCACCAATAGCATTAAAAGTCAATCAGTTTTAACAGTAAAACACTTCAGGCTGTTTGTATGCCCACAATATATAATATATATCTACCCAAATATTAAGCTTATATTCCATAATTACTTGTTAAATTCGTGTTCACGCAGCGTATCGCTAAAACAACAATAATTAAAGTGACTTGTCTAAGGCTTTCATGTGTTTTTCGTTTTTACGACTTTTAATAAACATGGGTTTGTGATGCCTTTGTTTTTCAGGTTATTGTACGTGTAAAATGAGGAGTTTACGAGCGTAGAAAAAAATATGATCAACATTCTTCTTGTTTACATGCGGCTTCAAGCACGCACTAGATTTAATTATTTAATACAAAAAAAAACGTTTATATATGGAATATTTTTAAATAAGCTTTAGTTTAAAACCATTACGAGTAGATTTAATGCTCAGACAGTCGTAATCCAATCAGTCATTTAAAGGAACAGCTAATTATTATGTATAGTAGTGATTTAAATTACATTGAAAGTTTAGCCTTCTGGTGCTTTTTTATTATATTAACTAGCCCATCACGATTCAGGACGTCCACTTTAGTTACATACAGTTTATTTAAATGTCATTACTCTTAGTATAGCTTAGATATGTAAAAGAAATAACATAGTTTATTTATCATAGGATTTTTTGCAGATTTAATGATTTATTTATAAGTTTTAAAACGATAGGCATGCTTAAAAATACAAGAAATTGTGTCATCACAATTTTATCCAGATATATATTACATACTAGATGACCCGTAAACTTATCACCTACGTATATTTGTGTCAAAACTTTTGATATTTTTTTACGTGTTTGTTTGTTTGTTGTTTGTTTGAGTCACGCATTTCTGAGGTCGTAGGTTCGATCCTTGCGTTGCAATGGACTTTCTTTCTATGTGCGCATTTAAAATTCTCTCGAACAGAGAAGGAGAGATCGTGAGGAAACCGTCTTGCGTTAGACCTAAAAAGTCAGATAGTAGTGTGAGGTAGATACAGGAAGTTGATCATCTACTTGCCTATTAGATTGATTTTTTATTGTATTTATTTAAAGATAACCAATAAACTCAAAAAAATATTTGTGTATTAATATTACCGACTTTAATAACTCGTACGAGTTAATAACTCGTATTATCAAAAACTAAATAGTTTATAAAAAGAAAAGGCATTTTGTAGATATTTTAACAAGCAGTACTGATTACACATTCACCGTGCCCCATGCCATAATTCCCATTTATTTTTGTGATTAAAAACAAATGAAACCAGGAACGCACCCTGACGCAGGTATTGTGTAGTACTGCAGTAATAATGCGCCAAGGTAAATATTAGTACAGACAGATGAAAGAACGGGAAACTAGAGTCGAACGAAATTTGTACTTTTTCAAACCGCTTCCAACTGTTGTGGTGGAAATTTTCTCATTTACTGCCTTTGCTCCCGCTATAGTACAATATCCCTCTATTTACTTTTAACCTTTAATAAGACGATGCTTATCAGTTTTTTCTAGCTTTAAGCAAACCTAGTGAGTGTTTATGAATGTTTTTATTGGTATCAGAATAGTTATACAACGTTTTACGGGGCTTTTTAGAGGTAAATGCTTACTTGATGTGAGTAATTAGGAGATTTTACTATAACGACTATATTTGTTGCGTTTTTTATGTGTTTTCTCTTACTACGTTATTTTTCTTTTGTTTTTTTTTATGTTCTAATGTAATTCACGTATCTGTGTCCTAATGACATTTTATGAATGCGTATTGTTTTAAAACTTATAGATTAATTAAAAATATATGTTCAATCACACCTATTAACACTTGCGAGCGCTTTACCGTACTTTTAAACTAAATTATATGTACTTAAAATAAATAATAGTTTTGACTAATCCTATTTGTTCATTTACTATAGAATACTTATTTTTCAAAATGTAATAAAAGTCATAAAAATAAATTAGTCAAATTGCAGTTTTTTAAACTTTAGTTCCTACCTATATTAATTGCAGCGTATAACAGTTTGAAAGAAACTAGTTAAAAGATTACAAATACTTTGATATAATATTTGTGTGTAAGGGAGTAAGTATTATAATGGGTATATCTTTAAATAGATGTATTTACTCAATTTATATGTATTTATCGTTTTAATAACATATTTAAGTAATACAATAACATTCAAATCCACGTGATACTTGAATGATTGGAAATTGATTATTTTTTTATTTATAAGTAAGATTTATCTCCAAATTAACTATATTAACATTCATGCGCTTTAACTGCCTCTGAATAGTTAAGTAATTGAAATTAATAGCCACATTTTATCGGTGGTATTATCTCAAAACATATGGGATTCTAATAGCCTAAACTTTCCGTTAAAACTAAACTTGAAAGTTTTATAACGATTTAGAAACTTCAAGAAATTCCACAAGATAGTGTAATTCAATTTCTGTATTTAAATATTTTAGAATTCTATAAAATCCCACCTTAATACATAATTACTTTACATATTTTCTGGAAATCGAACTGTGGACCCATATCATTAAATTAAATTATTTATTATATTTTTATTAGTTTTTTTTTGTATGGTTGTGGTTGCTTGTTTAATTTTATCACTTGCTAGCTAACGCTTTAATATGATTGATGTGTATGTAAAATTTGTGATCTCATATTTTCTTAATTTTGTTTCAGTACATAAAAATAAATAAATAAAAACTAAAGGTATTAAATTTGAAAATGTACTTCACGATGTATAGGAATCAACGGGCTCCTCCGAGTTCCTATCATATCTATATATGCACATTATATACTGTAAATTGTTTCAACCATAATAATTAATACTAATTGGGCCGGAAACAGGGTCTACCGCTGGCAGTCTAGACTTTAGGGAGCGATTCATAATACAAAGAGCGAAATGAAAACGTAATCTAAACAGACGGATATCAGCATCCCAGATGACAACAGATTAAACCGAGTTTTTCTCGATTCATTAACGACTACCGGTAGGGTTGGCGACTATATCGTTGTATGGTTGTTGTATCATGGTGTTATCTTACTGCTTTCACCAACTCTCAACCTTGAGCTCTTCTAGACATAGCAATGGGTGTCTCGTTCTAAGTACCCACTTTATACATTACTATACCTGCAACGTATAAGAATGATGTTTACTGAAGGGCCTAGATAGCTTGAACTTGAACTTGGCGAGTTCTGCCTGACTGGGGTTGACTGGGGTTTTTTTTTACCACAACATCCACGACGGCGTCTCCTGCTAGAATGTAACCTCAGTTGAGTCGTTGAAGGAGACATAAGCTTGACGGATAGAAAATACAATAACTAGCGTGAATGAAGTGAGAACTAACGAATCCTGGTGAAGGCGGTACTTTTACTTTTGTCTGTCAGTCAGGCTACTGTTAAGGAATTATCCGAAGGACGCATTGACAGTGTTTGTATTCAGGAAGGGGTAACAGAAAAGAATGCCATCCTTCTATACGTATCAAGCCAAAAGTCTTATCACCTGAAACCTGAAGCCATAGTAAAGGCTTATAAGGTTTCTCAATCGCAATTATTATTAAAGTGTTTGTATGTATAAATAAATAATAAGCAGCGTCTATTCAACAGTACAATCTCGCATCGTCCGTACTGTTCTCACCTCTGGGCGGGAGCTAGCCGGTAACAGCTCCTTCTTCTCCTTATTTTTAAAGCTGATTTTGCAGTATACCACCACTACGTGGAACCAGCTGCCCACTGTCGATTCGACTAAGGGTCCTCCTAGAAAAGAGCGTACCAATTCTTAAAATGCAGGCAACGCATTCGCGAGCCTTCTGGCATTAGGAGTGTCCATGGGATGCGGTATTTTAAATTCAGATGAGCTTCCTGCCCGTTTGCCCCATATGTCATATGTGCCATATCATCAAGTGAGATTAATATTAGTAAAGATCTAATAAATATACTTCACTTCATAAATGTTGTCTCGCATAAAACTGTAGTGGATTTTAATAAGGAAAATATAATTAAAATCCCTTTTTATTACTCTACTTAAAACACTGTATGTAGAGTGCTCAATGGCATTGTAAATACGGCGAACATTACCCGGTTCTTATTTAAGGGTTGGCAAAAAATTCTTTTTATACTCAAATTCTGCTCATTGTGCTAATGTAGGTTTTAATGTTAAAATAATAGAACTGTGTTAGTAATGCACTCCTAGGCGAGGTATTCTTTTGTTATATTTAAAAGAATTCATTCTCGTGCTATTTTTAAATCGTATGTAGATCGTGGCAGGTGTTTCAACGTTTATTTTGTGATAATTTTAGATGATAATTATGGGAATACTGTACTAAAAAAATTATACTTATTACAGAAACAGTTTTAATTAAAAAGTAATCCAGCCAGTAATCAAATAATTAAGCACAATTATGTTCCGTATAATTGTCAAACGCCATTTTGCATTTAAGGTATTTTGTTAAAATAGACAATATTGATTAAATGTGTTCCGTAGTATGAGTGTAATATACCAAATATAATTGTGATTCGAATCTAATAAGTATCGCAATCAAAAATTGCTTTCAGCTTTAAAACGTGATGATTTTTTTTTAAATTTTAATTATAAAGATATAATTGTTTTACATAATCAGGTTCTTACGGAACTTGTATAATTTTAATAATTATTTATTTATAAAACGTTACTCTTCATTAACCAACCTAATCACTAAAGATAATTATAACAATTCGTTAATGAACTTTATTTATATCTCCTACCTGTTAGTTATTTATAACACTTTGATTAACCCATCTACAGAAATATTCTACAAACATAAAAAATACTAATCCCAGAAAGAAATAGAATTATGTCATAAAAACTCTCTTAGCAGCTGTTATGCTATTTCTCAAAAAAATATATTAATAAAATTTACAAGCAGCGAACAGGTTAATAGAAGTAGTGCCATCAAAGATTTAACGAGAAGTACTTTATTACATTTTTGGCTCAGTTCCAACTATTAGAGACTCTCACAGTCACAGGTATGGTAGCAGATACAGGAACAGGTATATAGTACCGACGCGCTTTTGTTGTATCGCAATAAGAAACTGGTAAGATACGAAGCTACAATCTAACATAACTGAAATACATAAATATCGAAGTTTAAATATACAAAATATTTAAACTTCGATAAACCTACACGATACTAACATAATAAATAATAATTTTATAGGTCAAATTGGATAACATTATCACTACATCAATGTGCTATCGTTTATGTATGTATGGTTAATCATCACAAAAAGTGTGTAAAACCGGTATTACATTAATTAAAAGAATAACAACGCACTCGTCAGACCTCTGGTATTGAGGGTGTCCACGGGCTAGGTGAGCCTCTTGCAAGTTCGAACTTTTCTAGAAAAAAGAAGAATACTCGAATACTAGTATCTAGTGATACTGCCACTGTTGATAAACCTAGTTTGTATATGACCTAGTGCCCATCCCTATCAGTCGTGATGATTGATGGTTGTACAGTGAACACCTCTTCTTTCGTCTTGATTGAGTATCGTTTTTGTTTGATCAGTTAACTGGCTTGCTTTATTGCATGTCTTTGGTAAAGTCATGAGAGTGATTTTATTTTCTCTAGGGAATACTAGATCAGACAATCTATCTACCTCTAGGGAATACTAGAAAAGCCGTACTTAGAGTTTTACCATAAGACAGTAGATTTATAACTATAATTAAATTCAAAATTCAACCCATTTAATGCGTGATAAAGGATGTACCGCGGTGAAAATCGTATTTTAGCTGTTGTAAAATTTTTCATCATGTCAGGTCATTGACCTCTCCAGCAACTGACAACTCTAACAATTGTGTTACTGGATAAAGCGTTAATTATTACTAACTAGCACTTCGATTGATATGTAAATTGATAAGTATAAAACCTATTTCGTAACGGAAACGATTAGCCAGGCAATAAAAACATTTATTTTTACGATTCCGATCTTTTGTGTGCAACGTTTACCGTTTGGGCTTATTTGCAGTGTAAATTAAAGTAAATGCGTATTTGGTTATAAATAAATGTATAGTTATTTTAATATTTAAAAAAAATTAAAGCCCATCTTTATTTTAGTTACAAAATTTTCTGACAAAAACACACAAATCTACAGTATTTTCAATATCATAACATCCATAATAAAAATTAATAAAAAGCAATTCAAAACTTTTTGTACAGAGTATAATAAAAATAAAATATGTTTATTATAGAATATAAGCTAAAGGTATCACTTATTCAATGTCATCAAATATATTATATGTAGTAATGGTAGACAACCCTACATATCGGCAAAGAAGACAGAGGGTCTAAAGAAAAAACCGGCATATAAAACTCTCGGTACTCTTTAAAATATAAAATCTTCATACAACATGACTATGCCAAATATGAAAGGAGGGAGATATGATCCGCTCTTCTGGCCCCTTTGACAGTGTACCTTTAACGCTGGCAGCATTTCTTCTCTGTATTGCCATACTCATTCGTTAAATTAAAGCACGAGCTCTGGGGTCACCGATGCCATCTACCAGGCGCCAACTTTGAAGAACTTGGCCCTGGGATTGCTCTAGGTTCTTTTGTTTAATTTTTTTTTTTTAACTTTATTTTATTTCTATTCATTATTTCATTTTCACCAAACCACGCTTCTACACTTAGGAGAAACTGTGACTATATTTTAACTAAATCCTATATAATATTTTATCCAAGTAACTATCTAAACTTTTTTAATAACATAGGCTTCTCTTTCTACATCTTTCCGAACATCCCAAGTATACTCTAATAATACGTACGAATGACAAGGATATTTTAATATTTTTCCACGCACAGGTACGAAATATAATAAATGTTTTTCCATATAAATGTTGTTTACAAAGAACTATTTACATTATCTTAATGATTCGACTGTCTCCTATTCTCGTTCATCTAATCACATTAGTCAGGAATGTATAAAATATTATTTGTTTACATCAGTCTGGAACGTGAGAGAAATGATCCTTTTAACACATATTATACGCTATTTGTATATGTATAAAGTAGATAGATATCTAATAATACATACGTCTTATACTTAGACTGGAAGAAATAATAATTATAATATGAAAATGGAAGGGTAAGTGCATTTTTACTAGGTAGCAAAAAAGGTATTACGACACTGTCACACCGACACCGACACTTGTTGTATGGCACCGTGCAGATTTTAAAAACTTTAGACGTTAGGCAAATAAGAAAATGATTTATAATTAATGAAGCGAAACTTCTTTAGTCGCATGAGAATATTTTTTTACGGTTAAAATGCATAATAATAATATTAGCGTCACGAAGATGCGCAGTGGTTTTCTCGAAGAAAAGAGAGAGAGTGATTGAGACCAATTGAGAGAGAGTGAGAAGGGGTGAACGTAGCATGACCTAAATAGCTTTAGAGCGGGAGTAGGGAGCAAGGAAGTGAGAAAGATCGAGAGAAAGTGTGGGATAGAGCGAGCGTCGCTTGACGTACAGTGCTATGGAGTGAGAGGTGCCAGAGAGCTATAAAGAGAAAGAGAGAGCAATGGAGATCGAGAAAAAATACTCGCTATTGGTTGATAATTCGTTTAGTAGTTACATATAGGTATATTAGAACTTTAGATGGCAATTCTGTCGTATTTCTTGTGTAGTAAACGTATATCTTTAATTTATTAATATTATCATTGGCACATACACAGTGTGTAAACAGTGTGAATATAGATATACGAATATATGGAGTGATCATAATATACTGGTACAAGATCATCTATTGGGGCTTTTACCTTAATAATTAATTTACAAAGAAGTTTGACATCTGACATAATGTGTGGTCTCTACGCACACCCTTTTTTATTAGTTTATACAAAAATGGACCCACGTTCGGCCGTAATCCCACCTGATGTTAAGTAAGAAGTGGTCTATTGGAGGGCTGCCAGTAGATGCCTGTTTAACTGCCACTTAATAAACCTAACATTGATCGCTAAATTGTGTGGTAAACTTGCTCATTCGTGTCATTTGCATAGACACTTATTAAGGGTAGTGATGTGTGATAGTAAGTACTAGTAGTCAGTGTGATACTAATATATTATTATAGAAGAAACAAATGATTTGATGTTCGAAGCAAAAATGTACAAAACAGCGCTTTAATTTGAATTAATGTCGACACACGAAATATTCTAAATATTTTTTGAAATCAAAATTAATGTAACTATTTTACAAAAAACATGTATGGACATACAATATCGAATTAATATTTAATTTATGCTCTCACTAGTCTATTAATTAATTACGTAGTTAAAATTAGCTGGAAAGGTTAATTAATGGGTACAAATAAAATGAGTAGCGATAGATGATTAATATATTATTAAATGAAGTTAATTGTTTTTTTTTTATTTTGTTATTTATAACAAATTTTTACACTTGACGTTTCGCCAAGCCTGCATCACAGTTTTATTTTCGAAAGGTGTCAATTAGAATTTGTCGTGTAAAATTAGAAATTAATTAAACTCAAATAAGCATAAAACAACAAAACCATGTCACACGTATTCAATTCTTAAGAAATAACTTTGTACTTTAGAAATTAACTTTTCTGGCAAAAGTTAGACCTGATATTGACCAAAACATTAAGACCAAGACTATACACCCGGAGGAGGCAGGTGGTTCGGTCTAGATGCTTCGTTGCTGACCACGTCGCTCAGACATGAGCTGCCGACTAAAGAGAGAGGTACATCCGGAATCCAAATTTAATTAATAAACATACATTACGTGTGATGGCCCAGTTCCTTCGGTGTATGACTCCCATCCATGAGGTTCAAACCCCGGCTGTGCACCAATGGACTTTGTGCGCATTTGATAGTCGTCCGTATGGTGAAGGAAAACATTGTATGGGAACAGGCTGACTGGAAATGTTGACCACGTGTGTCAGGCACAGAAAGCTGATCGCCTAGATGTCTATTAGAAAAAAACAAATGAAGACGAAACAGATAGAGAAATCTGAGGCCCAGACTTAAAATACTGTAGCCAATGGTTATTTATTTATTATTAGGGTAAATGTACTGTATATGCGTCGCAATAGTAAAAGTTAATATGCAATGTGTATTTTGGTACAATTTCTGTTTCATCACAGTTGAGTCAAATAAGATATGCGCTGACATTAATCTAATTAGGTGAATATTGCGAGACCTCTTATCTTAAGGTGTCCATTGTCTACGTATTTTGCCCACCGCTTATAATATAAGCAATGTGAGGATAAGAGTACTATTCTTTAGTGGGAAAGAAATGTCTAACAAAAGTTGGAAGTTAGAACCTTCGAATCATTTTCCGTACAGCCTGTAACATAAGATAACCATAAGATTATTTTATTTATTTATTTTAAAAGGCACACTAACGACACATACAAACACTTAACATATGAAATACAAAAACAAGATACATGCGCAAGGATATACAATAATAAAGAGAAAATAATTAAGAAACTAGATTTAACAGTTAGAACTCATTGATTGATGACCTCCTTACTTAGTTTGGAATATTATAACTTCGCCATAAAGCAATTAATATTTCTCGGGATTGTTATTGTTTTTGTATTAAATTTGAATTTATTAAAATTTCTAATGAGTCATTGAAGTATATTCTTTACAATTAATCCTATACCATGTTGTTTTTTTATTCTTCGCCATGGAATGGTATTCAGTAATTTTTAACACAATTAAAGTCGTTCTACACAATTATACTATCAAGTATAAAACAAATATTTCTTAATTTTATATAAAGCTTTTCGTGATTATAATGCGAGCCTAAAGCTCACTTTCGCTTCACCGTCTGAGAATCTGGATCGCGCGGGACAATTAAGAAATTTATTGTAACAGCTGTATCTAGGGCACCCATTACGCTAATGATTTCTAATTTCGACGATCACGAAACGATGTCACATATTCTATGTTTTACTGAAATAAACATTCTTGATGGTTTTGAAGTCTCTATTATGTAATTATTAATTGGTAATTTTTGGGAGCTCAATTTTTCTAATATAATATAGTATATCAGTAACTAACTAGATATTACTAGACAGATAGTTATATATGCGTAAAGTTTCTGATGAATTTTCAAGATTCAAGAGAAGATCAAATTTACCGGAACTGTATACTTTTTTCCAGGTTCCCTTTCGCCTCGGTGTTGTGCTCAACAGTTTCTTGAGCTGATGAAACAGTTGAAGTTGACGTGATGGTACGGCCATCCAGAGTGTTGCCCAATTGTTAGTTCTTGTACTTCTGAAAGAAAGATTTTGTAGTCATCGTTGTAATAGTCAGTAATCATTATAATTTAATATATACGTAAGATGTATAAATATGTCCTTTTACATATAAAATTGGCATTTTTAGTTATTGTAATGTAACCAAGACCTGCTAAGGGTCTGAAGAATTTATGAGTGTATCGACCTCCACAACAAAGTAACTTTGAATAATTTATAACAGGTCGATAGTTAGTAGTAATCGTACTTTGCATTGTTCTATTGGGACTCCGCCAATACCAGTCTTGCGGCTACAAATCGAATACGTAAAATTAAAAACGATTCCGCGATCTCGCTCCCGCTCTTCAGCAAAAGATGATTTGTTTAAAATGCTGCAACGAGTTCAGCGTGATGAATATCGCAACGTTTATTCGAATAATGATCCCGGCTTGCACTGCATTCAATGGCATTTTGCATACAATATGGTAGATGGATTTATATTAAAATATGGTTAACGTCAGTACGGGTTGCTCACAATAAATTATTCATTGCACAGAGTCAATTTTCGTTCAAGATAAACAGTAAAGTATATCAAATTCACGGATGCATTGTATGAACTCATAAATATTCAGATTACATATTATTGTTCTTGGTTTGTCGGTAATTAGATCGCCCACGAAAGGAAGCTGGGAGATAATCAGCTGGTAGCGACGAACGTTGTAATAAATTACCTATGTATCTTACAAGCGATGCACTTTACACGCTTCCCATTAGACATTTGTATTGATTACCATAATTAACTTTTGCCTTAAATTAGTCTAGTGGCTAAAGCCGGGTTTTTCAAGGCACAGGTCGTAACTTTGAACCCCAGCTATGCACCAAAGGAACGATGAGACCGTCATTTAAATCGAGGTACGGCAGTGTATATTAGGCATGGACTTTTTTATCTAAACAAACATGATCAAAGAAACCTTCCTTAAGTACGGTACGGTTTATTTATCCCAGGTTGACGTATAATAATTGTTTTATAACGAGGTACAAACTATAAAAATCATGACAAGACCAGTTCATAGTGCAGAACTAACATGACGTGTACTAAACTTGACCCTATAACAATTTGTATAATACATAGAAAAGTCATTGTACTCGAGTCATAAATCAAAACTGAAGAGCAATCAGTTCTGACATGTTACAACCTTAGAAAAGCTGTGTTGCTATGAATAGTAGAATAGTTTATAAATATATGTTATATATAATATAAAACAATAAGGAAAAGTAATTTTTATTTCAGTAACGCAGCAGCATCATACTGCTGCTTCTATTTCGTCCTGCATCTGCCAGTCAGTTTTTACATGCAACTAGATGATCAAGATACGATTTTTTGGGTCTAAGACTAGATTACCTAAGGATGTTGTCTTGATTACATAGAATACTTTTTTTTTAGTAAATGTATGTAATGTGATTTTTGTAATGTTAGTTATAAAATAAAATACTTTCTATATTAAGAAATGTGTATTATGTGTATGAATGTGTATTCTGGTGGTCTTTCCTATTGAAAGAATAGTATGTAGATGAGTAATATACCCACCAGTTTATTTGTATTATTTTAATTTAATTTTGTGCATAAGAAATTAACTACATTTTCCTCTCACCATTTTTCTTTTAAGACAAATGTAACTATTAAAATGCACAGCATCCCTGACATAACACAGACATAGTTCAATGTCGGGAAATCTTTTTGCCGGCATTCCGTACACGACAAGGGTGTACAAGAATAAATTGTGAACTAACAAATTGGTGCGCAGGCACAGCATTGATCGATGGGCCTGCGACGTGTAGGAAACAAAGCAAAGTGTTGTTGCAATCATACTGTCTATTCCAACGAAGAGCTACGAAGACGTATGGAGTGCATGGACGATTAACTCTTTACTTAATCGCTGTATCTGTGTATATTTAGGTATTTGGGCCTAACTACCTACGTATTATCTCGACCGCTAAAACTACGAGATAATACAAAAAAAAAAAATTGTTTCCGACTACACATAAAAAAAAACGTTTTAGACGCGACAATTTTACATTATTTACATACGTTTCATGTGCTTTTCAGCAAGTGTCAATTGTCATAACAAATGTCAAATTTTAAATATAAGTAAAAAAAGAAATGCTCTTTTTAAATCCCTGATTGTATATTATTTAATATGAAAGTGATGGAAACACGTCCAGTAATAATCAGAACTTAAAGTAAACCACATGGCACGCGGGCGAAATTCATTCAGCCAATTAACCATTGCCAATGTTGCCACCAATCATCGAGACACTAGTCAAATTGGAGCACGAATGATTTGATTGGAACAAAACGAGGTCATTGACTCATTGATCAGGTTTATTAGACATTATTGATAATCAATAGTAGCCTTGCTATAATTGCTGAGTGAATTGTTTTAATTTAAAATGAGAAGGTTAACTCGTTTGATGAATGCAGTTTCATATATTTTATTTACAATTTAAATCAAGTCTAACCCGCAATCCTTTTTTTCATATAAACAACAATTCTTATTACAGTTTCACTTTGCTTTCTTTTTGCTAAATTGTGTTTACCTTGTGATGAAGAGACAGGACGTTAATAAATAATGGTGGTTTTTACTAATGACACACATTCATTATTTTAATAAGATTTTAAATACGATAATTACATTACTAATTATTTTTATAAAATTAATTGTTGGTTCTAAATTTTCGATTCTTATCAAAGGTTATGTGTTTGGGCCTCGTTTGTGCACTAATCAATTGAATTGTCCGACCGATCTCAAAACGATACTCAAAAACATGTATAGTGTAATTAAAACAACTTAATTGTCGAAAACGTTACGAAGATGTGCAGCGTTTTTTGTCGAGGAAAAGGGAGAGAGCGATTGAGATCGATTGAGGGAGAGTGAGAAAAGAGATCGAGAAAACGCTATTGGTTGATGTATTCGTTCAATAGTAACATAATATTAGAACTTTAGATGGCAATTCTGTCGCATGCCGTCTTGTGCAGTAAACGCAGATTTTTATCTATTTATATTATCATGAGCACGGTAACAGTGTCAATATAGACATACAAATACATGGATAGATCATATTTAAACTGTTTCATGATCATCTATTTGGGTACCTTAGTAATAATTGACATGTGTACTGTATACGTACGCACTTTTTTATTATTTCTAACAATAGTAACCGCATCCACGCAGTATTTCTATTGTGCATTAAAATGAAGGCAAGATAATTCAACAATCCATCAAGTTGCCATGCTTTATTGTGCTGCGAATACCGGGAGATTATTTACATAAAATTGATGAGTGCGGGCAACACCGTCTGACCTTGCCCTTGACGGATGAAGCTTTCAAATACACCTCAGTACAGACTAGAGCTAATTCTAATGTGCTCTGTGCTTAGCAATTATTTTTGTTAGTGAAGAATCCTGAGCATGCTATTATTAGAATTTTAGGTTAAAATCTACAGAAAAGCGAGCGCGAATAAAGTTTTTAATTGAAATTTGTCTTGAAACTCTCGACCAATATAGAAAGTGTTATATAAAACAATTCTTTACTGTTAAATCGACTTTTTGCTCTAAGTTCTTATTTATTAAAAACTAAAAGTATTTTTTAAATGTTTAAAAACAAACTTTTTGAACTGAAACTCAAAATTAATGAACTTCGACAGAAAAGATATTAAATTGACTCTAACTTTACTACCATTTCGCAAGTTAGGGGTGTAGAGTGCTCGAGAAGAAGTGACAAGAAAATCGCCGGCACTCTTTGATTTAACAGCGAATTTATTATGTATATACATTGTTTAATTACTATTTAAATACGTTTGGAGTGCCTTTTAGCAGTCGCATGGGAGACACATAGAGTTATTTTTCACATATTCAGGTGAAAAATAACTCTATCAGGAAAAATAATATAGTAAAAGTATATTGCATAGTTATGGGCTCTGTCCTAATAGCTCTGTATACTATGCTTGAGAATTCAACCCGACACCTGCCAAAGCTAAAATAAAGGAATCATATGCTGATGTGATGAATTATACACATTGAATTTTTTTCGGATATAGGTCGGCGTGTGTCAGGCACAGGGTGTTGTGCCTATTAGAAATGATCACGGAACATATACTGAAATCTAAAATGTATCGCCATTGGTCATACTACCTTTAGGTCTGTCAAAGACCATGTTGCAATCGTCTCAAGATAACCTTATCAAAACATAAACAGCCCATAAGAACTGCAGGAACTCTCTATATAAATGCCCATCCCGGCTTCGTATGGGTGGATTTTTTTTAATTTTTGTAGATATTGATGTGTTCTTAAATATTTTTTGCGTTGCATTTTTTTACACATTAGGTATTCTAGAATTAATAGGGTACCTAATCATTTTGTTGCAATTAAAACAGCCTATATTAATAAGTGATAATGTAGCATCAAAATGAAATAAATTTTAAAATCGGTCCAGTACTTTTTGAGCCCATTCGTTACATACTTACTTACATACAAATATTTTTTTACGTGGCAAACGGGCAGTAGTCTCACCTTGTGTTAAGTGATACCGCCGCCCAAATTGCCAGAAGGCTCGCAAGTGCGTTGCTTGCCTTTCAAAAATTGGTAGGCTCTTTTATTGAAGGACCCTAAGTTGAATTGGTTCGGAAATAATTCATTGGGCAGCTGGTTCCACATAGTGGTGGTGCGCGGCAAAAACTGTCTCAGGAAACGCTCAGTTGTGGAACGACGGACGTCGAGGTGATACGGATGGTACTTTGTATTTTACTTTGACGTCCGATAATGAAACTCAGCTGCAGGTATTACACTGAACATCTCCTTTGAACACTCTCTATGTTAAATGCGGTAGAAGATGCAGAGAGATGATGATGATGATGATGAGATGATGCACATCTCTACTCTAAATGTTTCCTCTTCATAACATTATATATATGTATTTAAGTGATAGGTAGTACAATGCCAGTTGATGTTAATATTCGTGAAATTATAAGCACAGTATGCAATGTATAATGCAAATCGTATGAAATCGATACTTATTAGTCATAATGTACCAGAGATAAGTTATTCGCAGAGCTTATTAATGTATGTCGCGACGAGTCGTAATCAATTTATATCAATATCGTCAGTGAGCTGGACTTGTTAGCAACCATGAATTTTAATGATAGGGCTGGTACACACAATCAATATATGATTTATATTACATTAATTACCTAAAGTTTAGTTGTAAGAAAATGTTACATTTTCAACGGATTGAAACTATGTATGTATATCTATATATATATATAAATCTCCTGTAACGATGTTTGTCCGCGATGGACGCCTAAACTACTTAACCGATTTTAAATTTAATTGGCACACCGTGAACAATCTGGTCCAACTTAAGAGATAGGATAGCTGAGATCTTTAATTATAGTCGCAATTTTCTTTTATTGCAAATTATTTGTTTATTATTTGATGCATTTCTAACAGATGGCGATGTGTTAAAAATACCAACGTTTCACATAAGCTATGTACCTTTCACATAAGTTCTCCTACCGTTTCCCTTGAATAGTTTACTATTATGTAATATAACAAAAAACTTAGCCACATCAACGCTAGTAAATTTATAATTATGCACGCTGTAACGTTGGAAAAATTTAAAACATTGAAAAAGTGTTTTCTTTAAATGTGTAAAAGGTATGTTACTAAAAGACAATACAATATTACGGGCCAAAATCGTTACACAACTCACAAGGATTAATTAAATTAATAATTTCAAATCACATGCTGCCAATAACGTAAAAAGAAAGTAAAATATCTGCTAGGATAAAGAGATCTAGTTACGAATACTATTATTGTTAAAAGTATACATAAATGATAAAAATGCCTTAGTCGTTATTTTTTTTATTTGGCCTTAAGGTTTCTTATTAATTAAATAAGACACAAAAACGAAACTAAAACATTAAGTTTTACTCACCTTTCTCAGCGCACACGCAGAAGGTTCCAACCTTGTGACTCAACAAATATTATCAGTAAGGCCAGTAGATAGGTGCATAAAGAATAAAAAATAAAATAGGTACAAGGTGTATATCAAATTACAAATGTACAGGTTAACCACAAGAATTGTGGAAAGTTCAATTAAATCTCACAGTGAAAGCAAAAGTAAATAGATAATTTGAGGTCAGTATTACACAATAGTACATTTTATAAACCTGTTCAATCGAATACAATCGATCTATGATATAGCAATCATACCTCAATGTCACACATTTTTGTTTAAAGTTAATTGCCCGACATTCTATTACACTATAGCCTTAGATTAGTTTAGTAGACACAATAGTATATATTAAACTAATCGAAAATATTGGTTAAGTTAAATTGGATTTTTTTAATACTGTTTTGGTTTTGTACTAATATCATTCTTGAACATGTTTTAATTTAAGGCGAATTTTAATGATATCATTAAACTATTATGTTTCCCGGTACCTCTCCAATAACTGAAAGTCGCCAGTCCATCTGGTTCATTGGCAAATTAAACAGTTGTTCAGTTGTTCCACTGACTTGACACTCGTTCATTTTCAGATTATCCGCAAGACAATTTGCACCTACTAGGTTCTACAAACGTCCACACTGATGGCTATGAGGATGTGGCCAAAATAAAAATAAGACTCTGCTTGCTAAAACGTTCTAACTTCATTGTGCATAAACTTAAAAAAAATAAGCAAAACACAAAAAATGGTACACTGCCATAGAGACAAAACATTTTATTTAAGTTTTCTTTTTATCTTTTTTTCATTATAATTAAGAAGATTGAACCCTTGATGATGGGTCTTAGTCTAAGACTATGTATAACTTTCTTTAAGGGGGCAAACGAGCCTGCGGGACGCCCAAAAAGGGCTGTCATCACAGCCCATAGAAACCTATTTTTAGTGGGTGCGTTGCCGGCCTTTAAGGGGGGAATACGCTCGAATTATAAATAGTTCCATATTCCATAGTTCGCTAGTTCGCAAAAGAAAATGCCTTGTGAAACGGACTATGGAAGATTTCCAGCCATCAAGGTAGTGGAAAATAACTAAGGATACTAATAAATATGAAAAATATGTGTGGTATGCTGTGGACGCAATTGGTATGGATAATAATAATCAATGCTTGGCGTAAAGCACGAAACAGTTCAAGTAAATTTTTTTTACTTTGCATAAATTCAAAATACATCCATTGCATCCCTTGTAATTTATATAATATATTGTGTTGTTTGTATTTCTTTAGCAACGAAGTGTAAATAAATAAATAAAATAGTAATATGTAGTAATATAACTGATAGTAAAATATCAATTCCGTTATCATTTTAAAAGGTCCATCACCACCCCCATGAATAATCCAATCTCTATAAAGTCCATTTTACTCATACGCACCTACTATTTAAAGAACTTTTTTCTTTTTTTTATAGAACAGGGGTCAAACGCGCAGGAGGATCACCTGATGTTAAGTGATACCGCCGCCCATAGGCACTCTCAATACCAGAGGGCTTACGAGTGCGTTGCCGGCCTTTTAAGAATTGGTACGTTCTTTTCTTGAAGGACCCTAAGTCGAATTAGTTCGGAAATACTGTTTCTCTTTTATCCGACAGTCCCAGCCTGACGCAACAGAGGGGCCTTAGACAACATCCATAAACCCACGAGCCACCTGACATTTAAGACCGACAGCGTTTTACTTAGGATGTCAACAGATAAGCTCTTTACAGTTATAAAAAACTATAATGGTCAGATAAAACTTGATAGTGACAACCCTAGAGATCATCTATTCGAATTAAGGCAGAACATGTGTGGCATATGCGTATGCTTCGAGCAGGCCTCGTAAATTCTCGTATCAGCTACAACAGATACGACCATTGAGCAATATATGGACATAAACGTGTGAACTGATATTTATGTTTTTTGATAATAGCAATTAAATCACTATGTAAATGTAACGAGTATAAATAAATACAAAAATCCTGTAATTCGTTGTACACTATTTTCTTGCTATTAATAAATTAAATTTAATTATAAAAAAATATAGCAACAACAGCGAAATGGTAAAATAAAAATCTAGGTAATTTAATATAAACAGTATTTTCCAACTTAGGGCTCACGTCCCACAGGGAATTTCATCAAAATTTCTATTTGAAAATATCTCAAAATTATTTGAAATTTAATTTTATGTTTTATTATGTTTTGAAAATTTACTAAGTGTGTTTTTTATAGAACAGGGGGCAAACGGGCAGGAGGCTCACCTGATGTTAAGTGATACCGCCGCCCATGGACACTCTTAATGCCAGAGGGCTCGCGCTTGCGTTTTATTTATTTTTACATAGTCATTTTCGTTGTAATTTCTTTCTAAAACCTATATATTAGATCCTTAAATACAAATTTATTTTTTATTGTATGTATGTCACATAAGCATAAGAATGTTAGAAAGCCTAAGGTAAGGTAAGGGGCATGACACAGACAATCTTGGGAAGCACTGATCTATGTATAATGTACAAAAGTTATGTACCTACTATTTAAACCCAACCACGGCGAACGAATCAGTAGAGTGTTAAAAAAATCATTTAACCATAAGAATATGAATTAAAAACATTAATAGTTCTTTATTGGTTTTGGTATTTGTACTACTTATTTAAATTTATATTTTCTTTAAATCATAATTTTGAAAGTTAATTCGCATTCTGCGCGACTCGACTTCCGAGGTCGATTGCTATATATTATAGTGAGTGGCATGTAAATGCTGTATAACGTACAAGATATTTGCTAATTAAATTACCTGTAAACTGTAGCTAATAGCACAATCTCGATATCATTAGCTGATACACTACAATCGATAATTAATTAATTACTAAATTCAAACACTTCATTCGGCTGGCTTTAGGTCGATTAATTTATACGAAAGGGTTCGTTCAATATCAGTTTTGTTAGGTATTATATTATTGTTAAAAAACAGATCATAATAATTATGCAAATAATAAGGCTAGCGAATTTCTTTTCAATTGTGTTCAAAAGGATATTATTGTTTTTACGAATTTGTCTTTTTCTTTAAAATAAATGTCTAATATTTGTGGCGACGTTAACGCACGAATAGTTTTTTTAAATAGCATTTGAAATTTAATATTACGATTAGCTTGACTTTATTTGGCTAAAAATAAAAAGTAATATCGCTGAAACGGTGTTAAAGGTAAACTGTTGTAGCAGGTTCCATATCATATTCACATTTATATTAAACTTTTACATTTATTGCATAAATAAAACTTAATAGTATAATTGGATTTTATTTGCGCCGTTTACTTAAATAAAGCTTTATTGAGCTTTCACTTTCACTTCATTCAACTGTCTACGGGTTTTAGAATATTTTCCCACACATTTCTAATTAACTATAAAATATAATGCTTCACAAGCCATATTTGCAAGAATTTTTAAAATGTAAATGTCTCATATGAGTAACAGATACTGAATTGTGTTCCATAGAGTTTACACATAGCAAATGAATTTTTACTTTAATAAACTTAAACAGTAATCAAACGATTTTACCGAGTTATAATTCATTACGGACTCGCCTGCCAAAAACGAAATGGGCCGATCAAGTAAATACACATCGACCTCACACTGATAAAGGAGGCGTTGGCCAGAAGTTGTTGAAAAGATAATCCGCTCCAGATGCTTCCTTGGTGACCTCCACGCTCAGACATGATTTACCGACTGAAGAGAGACACCATTCATTAGGCAATACTTTAATCTAGTCAAGTGTTATTTCATAAAGATATTATAAACGTTATACACATTTATACTAAATATATTAATAACCAGCTCTAATCCACGGTTTTAACCATGTTATTTCGGTCTTAAATTTCATTTAAAATTGCACTATGAAACACAAAATATCCGATGATTCCACTTATAAAATACTCGAAGAACGATTTGAGACTCGAACAAATTATTTTTGAAGTTATACTTCTTTTGGCGCAATGGAGAAAAATAATGAGATTGAATTTTTACGATGCGCGCGCACACCGACACCTGAATTCGACATGGTAAAGTTTGGTCTAGGTGGCATGAAAATCGGTAACTATGTTCAAGTTGTATATTCTAGTAATTTTATATTTAGAACTCGTCTTTCGTAACAGTGCAATTAAACAGTGTGAATAAATAAATATTATTTTTTGTTTTTAAATCAATTTCATATACGGCGGTGATAGTATATACTAATAATTTATTTATTTAAATAAAATCTTTTTGATTAATTTTATTATCTATCGTTACTCACTACTGAATTTTAGTTATTTTTTTCTATAGGTACCTACGCCAAACAAGTATAACTTCTACCACGTGTACATAAGCAGGTACACACACGCCTTTTTATTGTATGTTTTCTATAAGACCTTGCTTACATTAAGTCTTGTACATGGTTTCTTAATACCAATGTATCAATCAGTATGCAAGCTTTAATAAATAAATCAATACGTAAGTCCTGTATGAAACTGCAAAATACAAAAAAATAATAGCTTGGCGTAGTACGAATACTATAAAAAGATAATCATGACATAGAAAAATTGTTTAGTATTCATTATAAAGAAATGCATCATTGTTAGTGTAGCCTGTGCTCCAATCAGATTTCTAATTTGTCCTGGTGAAGTATTAGTCACATCCTTGTGTTTTGTTTTTTCAAGCACCCACACTTCTGAGATATCGGGTGATCTCTACATGTTCGTCTAACAAGCGACGTGGATATTATGTACTGTTTTATCTTGAGATATTTATGGAAACAGTATGGACATGCCTGTGAAATAAAAACAAAAATGTTTGTGAATGAATCAATGTCTCATTTTTTAAATTAGTCTTTAGTAGTATTAATTGTATACAAGATTAGCATTAACATTACATAGTAATTTCAACAAGTATTTTTTTAACTAAATAACCTTTTTGAATTATGGTCGTGTTACTTTGACGTTCACTCAGTTATTTCTATTCATCTCGGACGAAACAACGTCTGATTTGAGGAAGCGCGGATATTTTTATCTAATTTTGTGTTTAATTTTGTTGATAGGTATAATTTGCACTGTTGCACAGAGCACTGTTGGCCTATGGCTTGAGCGTATTTTCAAACACCGCCTGATCTTATGAATTCAAAAAAATACCCATTTTACCTTCATAATGGATGTACGGTTAATTCATATTTTTTTTAAATAGCTTATATGATGAGTCTAAGTACAGCCATTACTTAGTCAATATTAATGTACTTATTAAACAAAGAATTTCCTAACGTAAACACCGTATCCACATTAACCTCCACAACAATGGAGCGTGATTTTAATAAGATTAAAATAATTGTACAAGCGCGTCCAGGAGATTGACTAGCGGTCAAGTGGTAGGAGCTAAGATCTACACCCCCACAGACAACCGCTCTTAAAGTATTTATGAAATACCGTTACAACATGTCTGTGACTAAACAGTACGTGTATTGTGTATATTGTAAATGTTTGACGAAATCTAACATCTAGACATTACTTATGATGACCATTCTTGGGTTTTTCGACTCTTTACTGGAGAGCGATCAATTTGGGAAACATATGGGGGTAGTATACTGTGATTTGAAATATATTTTGAGGGGATTAGAGGTTGCATATACTACATTTTGTAAATAACTGAATTATATTTTATTGTGGTTTTATGTTGTTTTTAATCTGAGTTTGGCCATAAATTAATGACAGTTGTAATTCTAGGATTTGCATACACAATACGTGTTTTAAAGACATACTAGATCAAAGATACCATAAAGTTGCAGTTTTTTTAAATATTTTCTAGATAATTCCTCGACAATGCAGTCGGAGGTATTAAATAATTTACGTAAATGATATTGGTAACCCGGAGGAGTAAACACTTTAAAGCAAATTCCAGAAAGATGGTTAACCTATTGTTGAGCATTTCTGCCAAACTTGTATTTGATTCTAAACATTTAGTCCTATCTCCACAGAACAGTTGGATAGGTTTCCATATATCGTCAGTCGCGTATGTCATTAAACTTAAAATCATCATGGCCTAAGAAAGACTGGCACACCCTTTTGGTCAAGTCAATTTCTACCTGTATACATTATAAACTGCGATTATATAACCAGATAACCGGATCTACCCACATGATACTATAAAAACTACATTATATATTTCTATAAGCTTATATTAATAATAAGCTCAAGATAACTTTGCTGTTAGTATTAATTTCATCTTCGTCCACTTCCTCAAGCATTCAATCTCGTTACAGATAATAATTTATGATGCGATCTAATCAAATATTTTTCTTGTACTGTCAGGAAGTTTGTTTTGTAATGATAAACTGCTGTTAGACAACGGGAACTGTTATCATTTTACTAATATGAGTGACGCTAAATAGATGATGGGTGGCCTAGAAAGAGATTTTTTTGTAAAATTGCGTGCTTTATAGTCAGCCAGCCAGATACTGAAAAGTAATATAAATATTGATGGTCATATCATTTACATTATTAATGACAGAAATCTAACACAAAAACTAAGAAAGAACGATTCAAACATCGTTATAGAATAGAAAAAGAATAGAAATTCGTTTTAAATTTGATTATGAGATTTTTCTTTACCTGTTTGTAATTTTTATTTATGAAACAGGTACCTAGCAAACGGGCAGAACGCTCGCGTGATGTTAAGTTTTACCACCGCGTATGGACACTCTCAAAGGGGTTAGGATTGCGTTGCCGGCCTTTCAAGAATTGGTATGCTCTTTTCTTGAAGGACCCTGAATCGAATTGATTCGGAAATACTACAGCGGACAGCTTTAAAAAAACGCTCGATTGTGAAACGATGTCTGATAATCAATCTCAGATGCAGATAATCCAAACAATTCTTCTGAGCACTCTCCATGTTAATATTATTTAATAATTGGGTGAATTCGCATTTATAAAGATCCGAAACTCGGTTCAGATCCAGAAATACGTCAATATATGATATGTATTATATCAAATGGAAAAGGTATCTTGTAAGTAAAAGCTATAAAGGTAAAACCTCAGGCATCAAAAAATTTATAACCCTAGTATCAAAGGGTAAAATAATGGTTGTTTACTCGAGATCCATTTTGTATGGCGGATAACGTTTTTATTGTTAACAAGAGAAGCCACGCGATGATATCTACCGTATGAACGATGACTTCGTGCTTGGCTTCGGGAGTCTGAAGTCAATAGACTTGAAAATGTTAGACGGTACAAATTATTTGTAATTAAAACAATAGCATTGTCTGTCGTTTTACAATGGGGAACATACATTTTGCTATCGTAAGTAAGTCTGCCTTTCATGTTGTAATAAATTCTATAGAAAACCCACAGATCGTTGACTTGATATTAAAAGTCCTGCAAGTTTTTTTCTACTTATATAAATAATAAATAAATAAAATCCAATAAAATAGTTACACTTTGAAATCAATTTTAATTTAGTTTTTTTTAATCTCTTCGTATTTTTTTTATTTGCCAAGCTTTTATAAATAAATAAAACAATATCAATTTAACTGCGCTCATTTAATAAAAGTACATTTTGGTTTCTTCTACGTTACATGTTTTTTTTTGTTTGTTTGTAACAGAATAATATTTTACCTTAATTGAATTAATTACTCTTTCTTAACTAAAACGATATTTGATTAATGATCAAAATTCTCGTTAATATATCGATTATAGAGGATTAGATCACGTCATCGTTGAGCTTTAATAATTATGAAGTGAGATAATACTGAAACTAATATTAATCACACATTAATTAATTAGCGGTATAACTTATTAGGTAATATAGTAATTAGTGAACACAATAAATCAACATTATTGAGAAGGCAAATTTTGGTACATACGTTTTATTGTAAATCGTTCTAAAGATGGTTACTCTGTGGCATGCTCATCTTAACGATAAGAGGTCGACGTTTTTAGCACAAAGCCTTTCTGTTGGGGTCCCGCTTTATGACTCGAAACTATAGGTACCTGGATCCTTAGACGAAGGATAGGGCTGACAATCTAACAAAAAGAAGTCTAACATAATATTTATTCAAATAATTAATTTAAATTATGAGCAGTGTTGGCCTAGTGGCTTCAGCGTGCGACACCCATACCTGAGGTCGTAGGTTCGATCCCAGGCTATGCACCAATGGACTTACTTTCCATGTGCGAATTTAACATTTGCTCGAACTGTGAAGGAAAATATCATGAGGAAACCGACATGTCTTAGACCCAAAAAGTCGACGACTTGTGTCAGGCACTGGAGGCTGATTACCTACTTGCCTATTAGATTTAAAAAAATTATCATGAAACAGATTCAGAAATCTGAGGCCCGGACCTAAAGAGGTTGTAGGGCCACTGATATATTTTTATTTAATTTATTTATTAAATAAAACTCTATGCACTCACTATACTACTCACTAGTATGAAGGAAAATATCATAAGGTCAACGGCATGCCTTTCACCTCACCTTATTGCTTAATAATAAAACAAATGATCACATAATAGCTACACAAATTTGAGGTCCAGATCTAAAAGGATGTAGCGCCACTGGTAACTAGAAAATATATAAATGCCGTTTACTCTATTTAATTAGGATATAATATAGATTGCTTTTGATATATAAGTTAAATTATTAGCAGTAGTTTCAGACAATACACACAATTTCACCCATTTAATATTTAAATGAACGTCTTTTATACGATAATTAAATAATATTTAATTGATAACCCTATTGTTATCGGTACACGCGCAGTATTTTGCTCTCATTATCTTTAAAAATCCTTAACAGAGTCCACTGATTATTGGTTTCCAAATAAAAATAATACTAAAGGATATGTCATGTCGCACTGATAAAGCGTAAGTTTTATTTTTGGGAAGATTATTCAATAATTTCACGAATATAATAATGATGTTTATGAAGCATAAAACTCTATTCCTTGTGTGATGTATTAAGCAATCAAAAGTGTGTTTTAATGTAAATGTTAGCATATTTTTTTTATAGAACAGGGGGCAAACGGGCAGGAGGCTCACCTGATGTTAAGTGATACCGCCGCCCATGGTTGGTTCATGGTACACACTCAATGCCAGAGGGCTCGCGAGTGCGTTGCCGGCTTTTTAAGAATTGGTACGCTCTTTTCTTGAAGGACCCTAAGTCGAATTGGTTCGGAAATACTTCAGTGGGCAGCTGGTTACACAAAGTGGTGGTGCGCGGCAAAAACTGCCTTGATCGCTCAGTTGTCGAACGGCGACGTCGACACAAATTCGTTCGTATAAATGTTATTTTGTATTTTCTCTTCTACTGCTACTTTCTGCATTTTCTCCAAACCGAAAACCATAAAACTAATGACATCATATTTACGTTAATACCACAATTAGTGTTGACAAGCGTTACGGGACCAAAATTTACAATCTTAAGAGAGCACAACTATTTAAAACTATTGTCTCAGGAAATTTATGGTAGCAATATTAAAATTGCGGTAGACAGCCTTTGTTTAAGTGGCGAGAGACCCATTTTTATTGCGGACATAATTTTCTAAAGAATTTATTAACAAATTCAAGAAACTGCCCACACAATGATAATTTTACAATGCTGAAGCTCTTTTGAAATCCGTTTTGAACATAAAACAAAAGAGTGATTTGACTCAAGAATAAAGTTTCTTCACTTGTTTATAAATTCAATTTAGGCTACAAAACATAGACTCCGTGGATAAGTGATCAATTCGGGACTAGGACAGAAAGCTTTCTATTTTTGTATGACAACTACAAACTATGTCTTCCTATACAACATTGTTGGGTATTACATTTAACGTCGACATGTTTTGGATAGAAGACTTTTCCGAATTTTCATGTCTGTACCAAAAATAACGACATGTTCAAGAAATTTAAATTATGTCAATATATTATAACAATAACGAGTCGTTTAGGATAATATTAATAACAGTATAATGTACGCTGAGTTCTCTGGCTAATACACTCAAGATCTCAATTCAATACCTAGTCTATAAAGAAAAAGATATCAGTAAAGCATCATCAATATGTATATGCGTCATCACGGGGGCATTAGAAAATAAACCATATGGTTTAATTAATATAAAAGATACCAAGGAGTAATAACGAAATGACGTATTATTTTAAAATAGCATTGAAACTGCTGTATGTGCATACCTTCACATTGTCAATAGAACTAGTATGAGGTTTTTCAATTCATGTTTGTCGACACCTTTTCAAAGCAGTTTTTTGAAACGAAGCACAGCTTTGAATGGGTCATAAAATCTTTTAGTTTAAATACAATTGTTCAAAATACGCTACGGTTTCAATTCGGTTGCCAATTCTGTATTGTTTTTCGAATGTTTCAATTTGGGCTTCCGGAGGCCACAATTCGTTCTACTTGGTTGGATTTATAAATTATACTACTGTTTTTGATGTGACAATTTGACAGGACCACCGGAAAATTCTTGTTTAGACCAAATTACTGTCAGATATCTTTTGAAAGCTTCTGTTGTGAATTTTTTGCTTAGAATAAATTCTGTTCTGATTTAACTAACTTTAAAACCGCAGTCTTAAATACTCACCATTATAAGAGTAAGTTTTTGCTGTCCTGAATGATTTAGGTTTAGCTCAGCTGTTAATTAATAAAATGCCGCATAGGATATTCAGGTTTAATAGAAGCAATAAAATAAATATTAGTAATTAGACTTAATTGACCATAACAATGCCACTATAGGAAACTAATGTTTATAAATATCGAAATAAAATTCTTCTCTATTTAATGTAAATTTTTGGTTGTATGTATTTTGGTTAAGTGATGATCAAGTAAAATCTCTTAAAACTTTGTCCTTTAACTAACTTTTCATGCCAGAACTTTTAACATGGACATTAAATCTTTAATGTATATATTTGGAAAATAAAAGTTGTCAAAATATTCATAAGGAATTTCATGAGTTATAGCTTATGAGTCTTCATTAGATATTTTCCGAACTAGTTACATAAAACTTGGTAATATCATATATATGTATTTTGTAAATATTGGACGTCACGGACCCGTGAAATGTTGATCTTAAATATTGACTGAGAGTATCAATAGTTTGGGCTCCAATATGTTACCTTGCGACACAGCGTTGTATCTATTATTTCTTAGAAATTACTTCGTTTATTTTTGTAACTATGTCGGCCTTTATATTCTTTATTATAATAGTCATTACCATTTATTTGTAGCCAAAGTAAAACCTAGCTAAAAGGCAACACTGGTGTGTACCACGTCACATCACGTGGTCGATTGTGAAAAACGAATAGTGTGAAAATTAAAAACAATTATTCTTATAAATGATAATACATATTTTCTAGAACTTTAATATATTAAACACCAATATTGCCCTAGTGGCTTCAGCCTTTAATTCTCATCTCTGAGATCGTAGGTTCGATCGCCGGCTATGCACCAATGGACTTTCTTTCTATAAAGAAAGGTAGAAGTGAAGGTAAACATCGTGAGGAAACCGTCTTGCCTAAGACCCAAAAAAGTTCTAAAAAGGTTGAATCGCCACTGGTTTTTATTTAAAATAATAAGTTATAGTAGGTCCGGCCCTTCTGTAGTCAGTTAAATATTCGTTCTCTACGAACACGTTCCATGCATAAAATGGACCCTCGTTTTGATGGATTAAGAAAAATAAAAGGAGATACGTTGTAGGCTTGAAGCGTCTCCCACGGTAGATGCAATTCGACACGCACGTGATATAGCATGATGACTTTCGGTGACTCACGATAGTACTCAATGGACGTGTTTTTTCAGTTAACTAGCAAATAGAACGATTTTATCGCAACAAAAATATTTTTTAATAATTCAAGACATATTTTCTTATATTCATTTCATTTGAATTGGAGCTAGGTGTAATAGTTGTAGTTAGTTCTTGTGTTCGCCCTTGTTTTGAGAACTAAATAAATAAATGATTAATAAATAATTGGACTCAACAAAACCTTTAATTTATTTTAATTGTAATAATAAACCATAGATACAATAATTTTCTGTATTGTTTATTTAAATTTTAGATCCTTTAGGTGTTATGATTATTTGAAAAAAGCTTGTAATATTTATTATAAAAATAATAGCTAATAGATACATTAAATTGGCATTGAGATACTCGAAATTTTACTATCAAATAGCTTTAAATAACAAATATTAGAATTCGATGTACAAATATACATTTTGAGTAACTGTTCTACCGGAAATCATAACTTATGTAAGATCCTGTTTTTATTTGGAATTCAGTGTAAATCGCTCTTAATCATTTTAATGTCACTAATTACGAGTCGTTATTTTAGGCTAACGACTAGAACATTTAAAGTTAATAATTTTAATACGTATTCTACTGTTTTTTTCTAACATAATTATGTTAAGTAAATTTATTGTTTATGAAAGCTTTCTTGCTAGTTTTTGGGTGTGTTCTTACAATTGATTTGTACTGAAGCAAACAATTTCCTATTTACTTTAGTCTAGGAGAAAACGAGTGATGTGAGTAAAATTAAGATATAAGGAAAATTATTTACCCAAAGGTATACAATTTTTAAGTACATACTAACAGTCACTTTTACTTCCTAAAATATCTTTAAATTTTCTCCATTGCAATTCTCAATGGATAACACGTGTCCCAGATTTTTTAAACTTCATTCCTTTATCTTGATTTCAATGTGCTTATGAAACTGTCAATCACGATCAATTGTATGCTTGAAGAAAGACCAACTGAGGTAAAACCTAATAAGATGTCCACCCACATTCAAATCAATTCGTCATTTCCGTTTCAAAAATTATTAATGTTAAAATAGTTTCACATACTTAACTGTACATAACAAAAATTATTATAATTTAATTAATAATTTTTATTAAGAGTTATAAATATATTATTCTATTTATTTTGTAAGTATTGCGTAATATATAAAATATATATTAATTATATGTTTTTAATTAATTATTTAAAATTATTCAGTTTATTTCACACCCGATATAATAAATCATAGTAATTATTATAATTTTTATTTATATACTAAAACGACTTTTATAAGGAGCTATCTTTATGACTGTTACAATATTATACCTAAAGTTATAACACAGATGTCCAATGTAGCCTAGTAGCCAATAAAAGATGAACAATAAGAAAAAACAAAAGTGTTGTCTCTATTAGCTACTGTTTAAAAACCTAATACGACCTCCTTAAAGATGTAACTTGAGTAGATGTGTTCAACGAATCACGCAGACCTAAGACTTCAACCAATATTTTTGAGTGTCTAAAAACACGCGTGCCATCTGTTGTAAGCTGCTGCGATCCCACCCGACGGTTGTGCACCACCCCCCTCCCGCATAGACACGCGGCTTTCGTTCAAACTTACGTAGGTCAGTTACCGCCAGACCGCAGGGGAGCATGGCTGTGTCAAAAGTTTTGCCGCGATCGCGCAGTGTTTGTTTACGTTCGCTCTAAAACTTAGTGTAAACAACGATACTTGATTTATAACATTGACTTTGAGTGATAACAAGTTTAAAACTATAACTTTAAGTGATAAAAAGTTTCCAATGAACTGTGTTACTGTGAAAACATGACGAAAAACTTATATGGAATGTTTTTTAAACTTTGGATATGTTTGGTAGCGGTGGCCGGTGCGCGCGCACGTTCTGCGCCGCCCGCCCCTGGTGGCTGTCAATGGGACTATTCGGACACAAAGTTGAGTGAATCGAACTTTCTCACATGTAATATCAAAACAATAGGATCAGCTGACATGCTTTTTAAGAACATAACAACAGCCCAAGCATACAATATAAACAAGTTGAAACTTACATGCACCGATTTGCTTTTCTTTGAGAGCTCACTACACATGAATACTGGCAGTTTTTTGGGCCAGTTGCGCAAACTTGAAGACTTGCGTATGGAATATTGTAAGATACGATATGTCCCAGCTACTGTATTATCACCTCTTCGCGATTTAACTAGCCTTACTCTCCGTTCATACAATACAGACTGGCCTGCTATGACAATGGAATTTCACGCTGAGAGTTTCCGAGGATTAATGGAGCTGCGTTCACTGGACTTAGGTGACAATAACATTTATATGTTACCCTCAGAAGTGTTTTGTCCACTTTTTAGTTTGGAATCATTAAACTTAACTAACAATAAAATACAAGATATTTCTGAAATTGGATTTTCGGACTGGGGCAAGGGCCCAATAGCCCCTGGAAAGTCTTGCAACACCGGCCTAAAAATGCTTGATTTGTCTCACAACAACGTGTTGCGGCTTCCTGATAACGGTCTTTCAAGCCTTAGATCTTTAGAAGTCTTAAAGATTCACAACAACTTAATTAATGAAATTGGAGATAGAGCTTTTGTGGGACTGAATTCATTAAAGATTCTGAACTTATCCGGAAACAAGTTAGTCGCCGTTCCTCCAGAACTATTTCAGTCTTCACGCGTTATAAAAGAAATCTCATTAGCAAATAATTCGCTTTCCGTGTTGGCACCGGGATTGTTGGAAGGACTTGATCAACTTGAGAAATTGGATTTATCTAGAAATCGACTAACCAATGATTGGGTGAACAGAGACACGTTTGCCGGCTTAATTCGATTAGTAATTTTAAACTTGTCTCACAACTCCTTAGTACGACTAGATCCAAAATCATTTCAAGATCTTAACAACCTACAGGTCTTAAACTTAGATAATAACGCTATTGAGATAATAAGTAATGGCGCTTTTGCGGAAATGAAAAATTTACATCAATTATCAATGTCAGACAATAGAATCATTAATTTGAATGAACACATTTTTTCTAATTTATTTGTTCTAAGCCAACTTTACTTAGATAATAATCAGATCACCACTATTCATGAGAGGTCATTCGAAAATATAACGTATTTACAGGACTTGGGATTAAATGGAAATAATTTGAACCACGTTCCCGATGGAATACGAAAACTTCGATTTTTAAAATCCCTTGATATTGGCAAAAACAACATAACGAAAATTTCGAATGCATCTTTTGAGGGGCTTGAGGAACTTTATGGCTTGCGACTTGTTGACAACCATATAATTAGTATACCGAAAGACACTTTCAGTACATTACCATCATTACAAGTTCTAAACTTAGCATCAAACAAAATTGAAACCATCGAACAAGACGCATTTCTTTCAAATCCGACGCTGAAAGCTATTCGTCTCGACGGAAATAAACTTACAGATATACGAGGTGTTTTTAACAAACTGAGCACTTTGGGTTGGCTTAACATATCCGACAACAAACTTATATATTTTGACTACAGTTATATGCCTGAGACTTTGGAATGGCTGGATATCCACAAAAACAATATTACTAAGCTTGTGAACGAAAATAATTTCAAATCAAATATTCGAATGCTTGATGTCAGTTTTAATACAATGGAAAACGTAGATGAAAAGTCTGTACCTGATTCTATAGAGGTCCTCTTTTTGAATAACAACAAAATTCACACAATCCAGCCAGGTACATTTCTTCAAAAAAAGAACTTAGAAAAAGTTATATTGACAGATAATAAATTACGGACCGTTGAACTGTCTGCATTCACATTACCCCATATTCCGAAGCACAGATTTGTGCCAAAATTTTTCATCGGAAATAATCCATTTGTATGCAACTGTCATATGATATGGTTGCAAAAAATAAATTTATGGAATCACATGAGGCTATATCCTAGATTTGTAGACTTAGAGTCAGTTACATGTGAAGTTGTAAATAATAAATACGGAGGAAAATCAAACTTAATGGATGTTCCTGAAACGCAGTTCCTTTGTTCCTATGAGACGCATTGTTCCACGAGCTGCTTTTGTTGTGATTTTGAAGCCTGCGACTGTAAAATGACATGTCCTGAAGGTTGTTCTTGTTTTCATGACAGCAATTGGAATTCTAATGTAATTGATTGTTCTAATGCTGGATACACTGATATTCCCGAAAAGATTCCAATGGACGCTACTGAACTTTATTTAGACGGCAATGATTTCGCCTCCTTGAACAGCCATCTATTTATAGGCAAGAAAAAGCTTCATAAATTATACTTAAACAATAGTAATATCGCCTCAATAGATAATGATACATTTAATGGACTTCATTCTTTGAATGTTTTACATTTGGAAAATAATCATCTTACTGAAATCGCCGGTGGGGAGTTTTCTCAGACTAAGCACTTAAGAGAGTTATATTTAAACGATAACCTCTTGACTAGTGTGGCAAATAACTCATTCGAAAGCTTATCTTCACTTCGAATCATCCACTTACAAGGAAACAAGATATTGAATCTGGACAAGAAGCTAGCTCATATCGTACATTTAGAAAGTGTCCGTGTTCGAGGTAATTTATTTACTTGCGCGTGTGATAATGTATTGCCTTTGGTGAACTGGTTAAAGAAATATTACGAGGACCCTTCAGAAATGTTGTGTGCTAGTGAAAATGAACTAAGTTCCAACCTAACAGTGTTCGACGTAATGGACAAGTGTCGTGACTCCAGTGTAAACGACAATACCATTCCCACTGAAAATCAGCCGTTCCAATATGATGAAGTGAGCACAATTAAATTGAACTTTGTACCCCTCTTAGCTGTAGTCCTTATAAGTGTAATCCTTATTTTATTGTTTGGAGCTTTAGCATTTTCCTTTAGACAAAACGTACGTTTATGGGCTCATTCCAAGTATGGTGTAAGATTATTCAAAAGTGCGTCTATTCAGGAAAGTGAACTTGATAGAGATAGGATGTATGATGGCTATGCAGTATACAGTTTATTAGATGATGATTTTGTAACAAAAGTAGTCGCGCCAGAAATGGAGCACTGCGGATACACTATGTGCTTTCATTATAGAGACTTACAAAATGCACCAGAAAACTATTTATTAGAACAAATAAATAACGCTTCCGAATCCTCAAAAAGAATTTTAATATTTATTTCTTTTAACTTTTTACAAAACGAATGGTCTAAAATGTCATTCAAAGCCGCTCTTAAACACGTGATAACTTCAATTCATCCTTCTATCAGAAGACATAGGGTTGTTTTTGTTTTGACGACCGATATCAGCGCCCTCAATTTAGATTTAGAATTTCAAAATTATTTAAAAACCTGCAATGTTCTTTTATGGGGTGAAAAGAAATTTTGGGAGAAAATGAGATTTTTGATGCCTGATATCTCAAATTTACATTGGAATAAAGAAAACTTGAATTACAACCACAGTATATGTCCTAACGCTAGGCGCCATCCTTCTAGATACACTGCATCGCCCACTGCACCCGAGCTATGGTATAAATACGATGCCATACCTCCCCAAACACCCACAGTCACCAACGTAGGTATTAACGTCGAAGACGATACATCTATGTTAACCAACACTACACTTACGAGCCAGATACAGGACATGGATAATCCACACCACAGTTACATATCAATTGACACACAAAATTACGAGCAGCCATATGGCGCAGGCGGCCGACCGAGGCCACCTAACTCGTTACGTAAGCATCTGAGCCACTCTCCCTCGATGCTCGATGAACAGGGATACTTACAACCCCGTTCTTCAATACACGATTGCTTACCTCAAAGCCATCCGAGCGTACACAGATAACATGTTTCAAAAGTCAGCTCGTTATCTCCTAATGGGTCGCTACATTCCAAGCACATGTGTATACTGTTGCCTCTTCTGGCGATGCCTTATTGAGTCGTGATTATGGCCGGCCAAATAATTGTACGATTAACGTTCCTTGTAAGTTGTAATAATATTTATATTCGTAATTTTAAGGAGACTGTTGTTAAATTATCGCGTATGTTTAATGATGCCTTGTATTTCAAATATTTGCATTGTAAAACTATTTTAATGAATTACAATACATAATATCTATTAAGACTGAATTGTATTATAGTTTAAGTTACTATTTGCCAGTATAAATGTGACTTAAGTATTTTGCTATAGATATTATATCTCATTGTTACCAAATATTTTGTAAATAATTGTAATTAATAATTGTATATGTATAGAGAATTGATTTCTGTATAGGTTACTAGTCATTAGATAGGAGTTAATATCTATATTAATTGTTGTAGGTATATAGTTGGTCACATAATCCGATGTAACTAAACACTATTATTGTAACAGTTCTGATAATAATATATTGTTATTTGTAATATAATATTTTGATTACATACAGCAGTATTTAGACTTATTATAATTGATTTATATTTTTTATGTATTGTGCATTTACATGCTTATGTGATCAATTAATAATAACAATATGTAAAAATGTAAACTGTTGAACTCGCAAACAAATGATAATAAAAAATATTACCTTTATTTCTGTATTTCAATAACAATCCTCAACGAAGAAACCGTTAATGATTAGGCAGGGTCATTTAAATTCTCATTAAACCTAAATTAAATTTAAATCAATCTATAGTCAATTTGAGTCCTAGTTTGCAGCATTAGTCAGTTCATTAGTAACTGCAATGTTCTGTTTTTAATATTAATAAATTGTGTTACATGTTCTCACCGACTGTCCAATGTATGGATACGATAGGTTTAACACTGAGCAAGCTATGGGCATAAAAGTAACGGAGACGAATTTAAAGGAAATAATGTTCAACATTAAATTAAGAGGCATATTTTTGGGATTTGCTGTAAAGGTCATACAAAAAGTAGTTAACAAACAGTTAGTAGTGTTTTATCATCCGAGTTACCAATACAATTTATGTAAGCTATTTAATACCTCCGACGCCTACATAGTCGGGGAATTATCTAAAAAATAATAAATTACAAAACAGAACACTTTGCACATTTTATAACACGCTTCTAACGTGTCTTTTTGTAATACCGCAAAAGAAACAAAACCGGGAATAACTGTTAAGTCCGATTTTGAGAAATGCATTTAAAAAAAGATCGAAAAATAATTTCGGCTCGCCGACAATCATAGGCTATAATGATCGACCCAAGCCAGGTAGAGGCTCCCAAGTCATAACTCAACCGTCACGGCTATACGTAGCCATAAAGGAGATTTACAATACTATTCGAAATTCGAATCTAGTTATGCATTTGACCTTCTGTCGGAATGGCCAGTAGTTTTTTTTTTCAAAACGTCAGTGCGTCATATGGCATAGGCTGGTTGACTTTTTCAGTAAATTCCAATAGAGGACATATGGCTTTGTTTACTTTACCATCACTTAAAGCGTATTTCACTTAAATTATCAAAAACTGTGCCTGTAATATGAATATGATTTATTTAATTTCAACAGAGGCACAGCAGTGTGTTGTGGCTTCAGCGTGCGACTCTCATACCTGAGGTCGTTGGTTCGATCCCGGCCCAAATGGACTTTCTTTCCATTTGCATTTAACATTTGCTCGAACGGTGAAGGAAAACATCGTGAGTCAGACACTGGAGGCTGATCACCTACGTAGATTCAATATTCCATTTAAAAGTATTTTTTGTAACTACAAACTAGATTTTTATACGTCAGCAAAGCAAAACTAAGGCTTTATTTACATTATATGTTAGATATATAATAAATAGTAATAAAATCATTATTACCAAACATGTTGATCGACCTCACACTGTTATATATTTTATTGCACCAAAAACCCTTTCGGCTCTTATCTGTCACTTATCTAGTGCGTCATCTAAAATGGATTTGTCAAAGGCACTCTAATCGATACCTATTATCAACGTCCGGTTATATTATCAGGATTTCACGGTTCTATACACCCTTGACTCACCTTCATTGTAGATAAGAAAATATAACCTTTTCTCGTGATGCTAATAGTGACAATTCAATCGTAAGATAAGAAATTGGAAGTTAGTCGTCTGGTTTTAATACGGTAGCTGAATTATATAATATATTGATAACGCCTCCAGTGTGTTTGTCTCGTAAGCCTTTCTAATGACTAAGTACTCTGTTGTGACCCGACTCATTCAAGAAACATTATCATAAATAGTAGTATACACATATTATAAACCAAAGCAGTACACTCAAATGATAATCTGATCAAATGTATTTTGACAATTTACAAGGTACAACATTTTGTTCACCATTATGAACCTAATACAATTTATAGTAAATTTAAACTACTGTACATAAACTTTTAAATTTATTTTTATTTGTGAAGTTTATAGACTGGTTTCTGTATAATGTGGTCCAAATAGGGCATACCTTTATGCGCATAAATTTCTTACTTTGTAGTTTAGTTATATCAGATATTCTAAAATGATTTGTTTTCTTTTACTGCAGTACTGGTGAAATAAAACCTGTTAAAGAAATTAATAAATAGTTCTCATTACTCAAACAAGTTAAAATAAAATATTATTCTCTATTTGTTAGTTTATATGTTTGAAGTCGGGTTGATAAACATAAAATAGTCTTCATCTGCTTGGTACAAAGAAACTCCAACGCATGTGTCTCCACTAGATGCAGTAAGTAACATAATAACATAAATTCGCCATTTCATTATACATAATACACGTTAAATCAACAATGTTCAACGGACATCCAAAGAAACCATAAGATTGATATTTTGTTTGAGCAAACGACAAAAGATGACTGATCACAGCAACGGATCGAATCAGATAACATTTTTCTGTGGCACATGATCGACGTTTGATATCCGAGGTCCGTACCGATTTCGACAATATTTAAACCACCCGCTGGTGCAACATGACGGTTCACACTTGGTAGAGGTCATACCTCAAACCGGGGTTACTAGAATGAAAAGGTTTAATCAGCCAAAATACACCTTAACACAATGAATAACGATTCAAGAATACTCATATATAGGTCTGGTCAGCAGAAGTGCTTTGAAATTGGTTCGTGACGGAAAGATGGTTATCGTGAGTCTTGGCAATGCTATTGGTGGAATGAGAGCATGAGAACGAGTTGTTTTGACGTAGATGAATTGTTACGAGTAAACTCATATTGGCTATACAAAGACTGAATTGAAGCAGCGATTATTTTTCATTTGACTAGGCCTTAAAATAGTTTAAGTACATCTTACCTATAGTATTAGAAGAAATATTAAATTTTTTCCACATAAACTTTTTCATAAGGGATCGTTCAAGTATTATGTAGGAGAGGGGTTTTTTGATTTTCTTATTTGGTGATTACGTCTACAGTTATTATTTACCTTTCACACATTTTACACACATTGCTTATGTATATATATTCAAATGCATTTTCGAGGATTCCTACAAAAAATTATTACCTTTATGTAGTACATATTATTTTTGAGATCTTTGTTTACTTTGGCTGACAAGATGGGGCAGGAATACTTAATAACTTAACATATACTTGAACGGCCCATAACTTATAAAAACAACAATTTACTACCAGTTCTCGAATACAATAAAACTGTGTTAAACGGTCGAGAACTGGACTGAACTCCCCGTCACTCTTTTAATTATACATTTAATAAGCAACAAATATTTAACTATAACACAGCCCAGGTACTATAACTTGCTTGATTTAATAAATATTTGTCTGGCTCTGGCACTCCTTAACAAAGAACTATGATGACATAACAATGAAACCAACAACAGAGTTATGCTGGTCTTCCAATCCATAACGATGTCGCAAACTTAAAATTAAGTACAAAAGCCTACAGTCATGATGTAACCATTTAATAAAACACAATAATTGCAACCAGATCTATACACATTATACATTGAAATAGTTCAAATTAACTTTTAGGTAGCATTTTGTAACCCAAATCCGGGAACGAGTTTCGAAGATAACATTTCTTAAAAAAGTTGATGAGAAACAAAATTATTGTTAACAAAGCGTGCTTTATAAATTTATTGTTACAACTTCCGTGATATCGTCACGTTTTACTTTGAATTGATAAGCCAAATTCTACGTATTTTTTAAGGCGATACATCTCGGCGACATTAATAAGAAATTAATTATATAAATGATACGCAAATAAAAGGAATAATTTAAATAAATCGTTTGTTTTATTAAAAATATTTTAAAAGATATTCTCGCGTAAATTAGTAATAATATAATGCAAAATCGGAACGGAACGTTAATAAAACCTAAAACAACATAAATTCAAAATCAATTACATAAATGAGAACACTTCTTACGAATCTTTAATGCAATCAGTTCACATTTGTTTGATCTGAACATTCAGAAGTATTACGATGACAAGATGTAAACAGTTCAGGGAAAGTGAAATTGGGTTATGGGAAACCGAGAAGGAATAAATCACATCAGAAATACTGTCACGAATCTACAAAAAATTGTGAGAGGAACTCTTGGATGATTTGATTATCCCGTCCCGTCCATTGAGCATGACTGAGTGTCGGAATGAAAGTTTTTATTGCGCAAACTATCTCGACATTCCAATGAATTATAATGTTTTGCTTCGAAAATCAGTGCTTTGATATTTTGGTTATGGAATTTCCTGTAAATATTTGTTTTTCTTATGGATTTTAATGTGACTTTGACTACGTAGGCAGTTCAAAGTCCAATATACTTTTGAAAAGACTATTTAAATCATTAATTATTCTTCACAGCGTATTTAATAAAATATCTGAAGATAACGCTTTAGACCTCTTCGTCGATTAGTTAACGCAAATGGCATAAAACCATGTTGGTTGGTTACATATTTGTTTCGTACTGATACGGCTAAGATATTTCTGTGTATCAATTGAACTCTTAAAATATGCTTTATCGGTGAATTTCTTATTACCCAATGTTAACTAAGAACTTTCTGCACATGCACATGCATAAAACATTAATTATAAACATTTCCTTTATATTTTTCAAACATCTAACGAGCCGCTGTATAGTATGAATTTATGTCTAAATTGAGATATTTCCGATAGAAATGAACGTAGTCTGTAGTCTAATTTGTATGTGGGTTATAGAAACAGGAAACCGAGCTCATACAATAATTCAAAGGGATTGGAAAGATGAATGATAGCGCTTGTCCGAGTTAAGATAGAGTATTATAAACTTGTAGAGCGAAATAGTGTTCAAGTCGAAAGTGCGCCTACGCATAGCTCGTGCGGAATTTTCATATTTCACGATTATTTCGCTGTTTAAATATCTTCACAAACTATTCACATTAATTGGAAGGAATATATTGAATTAAATGAAATTTGTTACTTACATTTATAATGACTACAGATTTTACATAATTTTTCAATTCCTTTTTATATTCTGTTTTAGGGTACATACGTCTGAATTGACCTTGTTATTATAGATAGAACTATTCGGCTGGTATTTTTTTACAAAAGATTAAAAATATAATACAAGTGGTGTTAGTATTAATTTGTAATAAAAATACCTGTAAAAACTACACCGAGATTACGATTTGCTTTCCTTGATTTGATTTGATATCCAGACTAATTACAAATTATTTCACGTTGTTTTGGGATTAAAAATCGACAGTTAGGTAGTTCATACGATATATTGTGACAATGACACTTTATATAGTAAGGTTTCTCAACTTTTTCTATATCTAACAGGAGTCAAAAGGGCAGGTGTTAGTGCCCATAGATACTCACTTTGCCAGAAGGTTCGCAAGTGCGTAGCCGGCCTTTTAAGAATCTTTTAAATATCAAAACAGAGTAATGCACGGCACGGCACAAGTTAATTTGTTGACAACTACCTAAAACAAATGTTATTCATCTAATACAATCAAGTATGAGACACCTTCACAGCGTCATGGTTAGAGCCTGGCATGAGCTTAAGATTTCTGATAAGTAAATTCTGGTCGGATCTCATCAAGTAACCCAAATGAATAGCATTTCAAACAAAACACGTGCGGTCGAGACAGTAAATATTTATTACCAAAGTCCAACCAAAATTAATTCTGTAATTGATAACCTTTGACAAATTATGGACTACCTACTGAGTCACTGCAATGGAAAAATGAAAAATATACGCTTCGAAACAATGATTACCATAATAACACACGTTTAAGCATGACTGCACCGGAAATATCATACAAAAAATGCAGTTGATTCCTCGCAGCACATACCTGGATACTTTTTTCGTGTATAATTATGTGATAGACATGGGAATACTGAAGTCCAGTAGGGTGATTCATGTACATATAAGCAGGATTGGCAGGAAAGAAGATTTAGATTATGTAAACGTCGATTTTGGTACTCTAAATTTCAAATATATTTGCTTAAAGGTCGCGTGATAGTGGGACCACGTTGAAATCAAAAGCTAGGTGTTAACTATTTAACAAGGTTTTCCATACGATATGTCTCCAACGTCTGTCGAAATTGGGATATTGGGAATTAATTTTACATTATGTATTTGTTGATTAATCATTTTTCTTCATCAGTAAACAACCATGTGTGGCTGTCATACGAACGAATTTTGGGTCTAGAATAAGGCAATTTCGTAATGATGTTTATATTTCGTGCAAGTAAGTATTTATTGTTTAAGTGTAAATTAACGCCCTTCTGGGAAGATTATGTAAGAGAGAGCGGGGAAAGATTGGGAAATAGTAGCGAAGATGAGACACAAATGGAATTTGAAGGAGACCTTCTTTTCCGTCGGAGGTCGTTGTATTAAATATTATAATATAACTTGATCCTTGAAATGTGGTATTGGAATACAAAATATTGTTTGTATTAATGGCGCGTATAAAAAGAAAATTACGCAGTCTTTAAACTTTTTAACTACACTTTATTATTTTAGTATTTTTATTTAGTTTTTCAGTTATGTTAATGAAGCATTGTATCCATGTTTAAAAATAAAAAGTTTGACGGCTTGCAATTTGTCGAAATCTGCATTTTGCAAGTTAATATTTAAAGTCATGATTCTCAAGAAAATAAAAATCCATTAGCAAGTTGAATCAATGCTACTCAAAAAAGGCGATAGTGTAATACCGCTGAGTCACTCCACCCCTCAATTTGTTGGCTGCCAACTGTCAGATCTCCTTTGTAAGCTTATGAATAAAATGCCATGAGATTTGAAGTTTCATTTTATTTTAAACACTTCAAGGTGACTCGGCAATTAATGCGGTTCGTTTTATACTTCTTTATTGTAGAATCGTCAATACTGAAGACATTTTGGGTGTTCTGAAGCAAAGACTTACGCATAATAAAACGATATTGCAGTTGTTATTTCGAATCTTCTACTTTTTTTTCGAGACAGTCAACAGTCGAATACTCCAACACATAGCAAGCTATATCGAGTCGATTTGTTCGCACTTCAGTTAACGTTTTTTCTAACTTTGGATTTGACAGTAAAAACCTAATTATATAGTTTTACCCGAAACATAATCATGCATACAAATTTCTTCAGCGCGTAGAAACTTTCTTCCATTATTATTGGTCCATTCAGTCAACATGAGACAGTGCAGACATAGTTAGGTAGGTAGGTGGACTCATTTTCCGCAATTACACTAAAATTTGATCCGTTTTTGGTAAACCAGGACATGGTTAGGAGATATTCATTATATTCGTCAAAGTATCGTAAATATCGTATCACATTTTTCCATATACAGTTAGTATGCAGTTTATTAACCTTAAAATTTAATGGATAAACAAATGTGCAAATTAATAATTAATTGATGTTATGAAAATAAATAATAGATTTACGTCCCAAAAGAATCTGATTCATCGGAAACGGCTTACCCGTTTCTGTTAGACCTCGATCATAATGGCGTGTAAATTATAACTTATGGTTCGTAAAGTTAATAACTGCCTCCGAGGCTCATTTCTACTGGTTTATCTAAAACATTTAGGCTGAGGTTTTAAATGTTTCTCGGACAAACTATAATAATTAATTAATACATCAATGAACATAGTAGTAGCAGTAATAGTAACAGCCTTTATTTCTAAAACTTAATTATAACAGTTTCATTGAATTAAGAAAAAATACACTTTAACTTTATTTACGAAACTCGGTTATGTATCGCATACCTTCAGATTACAACATAAATTACCAGCAAATCGATATATTTAATGTGACGAAAAAATTCTTAAAAAAATATTTAAAAAACTCTGGTATCTTTTACTAATAATGGCTTTGTTTGTTCCTTTATATTAAATATATATTTTAATCTACCAATCAATCAATCTTACTGCATTCCGTTTTGGCTTTTGTGTGTAATGTAATTGTTTGGATATTGTTTAGTGATTAGTTGTGGGAATACTTAAATGAAATAAAAAAATTAAATAACATTTAGGAATAATCATTTCCTTGTTTTGGTTTTGGCCATAGTTAGACAAAGGCCTCCTCCAACTGGTTCCACTCGTGTCTGTCATGAGCCAGGCGCGGCCAGGTGACCCCCCGTCAATGAACATAATAAATAAAATAATAAAAGATTTATTAATAAATACAATAGAACGCATAAAGTAGTCATATGCCTTAGGAATGCAATGTGTGCGAGTGGAGTTGAACTGTCCTCCATCAGAAATCCAGTTCCGCATAAAATTTCGCTGCTAACGGTTTCCTCACTTCGACACCAGAACTGGATATATTTATGTTTTTTTTTTAGTAGTATACTACCTGAAATAACATGCAATTGTTATTTGCATGTTATTTCAGGTAGTATACTACTATAAATAAAATTATTGTTTGATATTATTTATACTCGTATAAATAAAATTATTGTTTGCCATCTATGTATGCTGTACATAAATAAATAGGAATGACATCGGTGCATGAACCATCAAAAGGTAGACAGTACAAAACTCCAGCTACGGTCTATTGGGATCATTACTTCAGTTAACAATTCAAGTAAATTCAGTTGCAATTATGCAGTCGTTGCATCCCTTGTAATTTATATATATGTACCTATTGTGTTATTTGTGTTTCTTTCTAGCAACTAAGTGTGAATAAATAAAATAAATAAATAAATTCAATATGGGTGTCCTTAAGCGGACTGGATCCATATCGTAGTTATAGGATTAGTTTTTTAAACTTGGAGAAGATTAGCAGGAATTAAAGAGTAGGAGTAGGTGATCTCTATTACAAGCTTTCACATAATCATGGTTGGTTGTTTGGTATCGTCTTGTTAACCATGGCTGAATGTACCATCCAAAGATGAGGCCGTAAGCTAACGGCGTTTTAGGGATCTTCTTCAGTAGCAGTTAATCTTTTAAAGACAAATTCCACTGGGAACTGATTTCATAAGGCATTTGTAGTCTTGGTAGCCTTTGTTGTTTTAGTTTTACCGTGTTTTTTAAAATCTGTTTCTTTCTAATATAAAACCACTAAAACCAAAACTAGGTTATCTATTCTTCGACAAACGTGAACCAATTCAAAAGTACGAACTTAAAAGAGATTTCCGTCTTCAACGTGAGGTCAAGTAAATTGAAACATAAACAATGTAACTGACAAAAAAGTTGCGAAAGTACTTCATCACGAGAGTAAGATGAATGGCTCAAATAATTAAAGAATGCTTACAAATTTTTCAAGATTTTTTTGCCAAAACGAGTTTGTTTATGAAGACTAATGTTGCTTTTAAATAACTTCGATATTAATTACTGCTAGCCTAGTGTTATACTGAATAGGACTGAATCCTAGTTGTGCTATGTCGGAAACTTTTGGTCACAGTAAACACTTACCGAGAATAAAGTAAAGGAAAAAAACAAGGTCCAAGGAAGATGTAATGCACATATCTAATTTTATTTTCACCTATCATCATAATAATTTAACATTATTAGTTGAATCGTAAACATATTACACAATTTATTATAAAAATTTTAAAGAAATTTAAAATTACATTACATTTTCATTTAAAAAAACAAATTCACCTCTTAGTACCACGCCATCTGTTATTAGCAGATTAAACTACTTCACAACAGCCCTTCTAGTGTAAGTACGCTATTTTTCAATAAACTAAATATTACAAAACTAATAAGAGCTTTAAAATTAGACCTACGATACATAGAAGAGCTAATAATGCGTTTTAACCATGAGTCGCTACTTATATAATATCCAACGAGTCCATACAACGAGGTTTCGCATAGATTTCGTGTAATTTTGCTTGTCTTTGCGAACTCGTCATCAACAATTGTTATATTTCATTTTATATTTAATTGATAATCCGTTGGGTACATTTTGAATAAATCCCAAAAACAGATGCATCCCACTTAATTTTAGAATACGCATATAATCAAGTTTCTTACTTCTAGATTTTTCCACGACATTCAGTCTTAAATAAACCATTAATGTATTCTCATTGTAACAACTCATACTAACAAACAATTAAATCGAAACTTCGGTACTAATTTGCGGCCCATAAACTCATAGCAATTAAAAATTGTTCATATTCGCTCTAATGAAATAAGCAACGCCGGCGACATGAAAGACTGTCGGTAAAATGCACCTGCACTTATCGTTTGTTAACATTCAATAATAAAGTGTAATTTGAGGCGCTAAAGGAACCGCCATTTGTAATTAGCCCGTTGCAAATCTCGGCTATGGTATGGTAATAGCTTTTATTTGTAGCAAAGGGGGCAAACGGGCAAGAGACGGCCTATTGTTAAGTTATACCGCTGCTAATGGATACTCATACTGCCGGAAAGCTCGGATGTGCGTTGGCGACCTTTAATAAATGCTAAGGCATTTTTCTTGATCCTAAATCATTTTTTTCTTCTGCCGATTAATTGAGACTGGTAGGCTTTTGTGGGATTACATTTTTATATATATAGTTACATTTTTCAACAAATGTAACGTTTATTACAGAATTATTACTTAACTCAGGGAGAAACTAACACACCAAGTAAGACAACTGTTATTATCATGAGTCAAACAATTTAGTTACTGCAATGGGTTGTTATTTTGTATTAGTTTATATTTGTTTAAACGGTCTTATTGTTGCTTTTAGATAAATGTGTTAATTTAAATAGGTATATTTCCATATGTAATGGTCTGGTGACTAGTCGCACTTGAATTCGTGTATGCGGTGATGTTAGTTACTCCGACTATGATTTGCGTGTCAAATCACGAGAATATACGTGCCTGCTCCTAATTCACCAAGCCTCTTGCGGATAGAGGACAAATATTTGCTTTTAATTTATTTTATTATTCTTTATTACTTAAGATGTCATATGGAACATGGTGAAATGGTTGCAGCTCCTTACAAACATTGTGTAGAACAAAAAACGTGGCGATTAAAAAGAGTTTATTGCCAGTTCTTCTCTTCCGTACCTTTGATTTCATAACTGGCAGTAAATGTAAAATTAGAAGCATTTAATATGTATTTCTTTTTTTTTACTTTTATATGTGTACATTGTGTTACCTTTATGAATAAACGATTTTGACTTTGTAATAAAGTTTAAGGTTCTATTTGTTTGGCAAAAAATGTAAAATAATAAACAACTATTCATAATTTTATACTATATTGGATATTTTACTCAGAAATATAAGAAATAGCATAGAATATAATTCTAAGACTCATATAAAAGTTGATAAAAAATCTTTACTCCAATTCAAAATGTATTCCCATTTCATGAATATGAAATGAACTAAAAACTAAGTTAAAAGTAAAGTTTATTTTAAATTCATAAAATTCTTTTATAACGACATCATTCCTAATAAATTCATCCCCGGACCTCATTACACTATAAATCGCCGCCAACTGTTACAATACCCACTCTATAAAATATCCCTTAATGGAGAACTATAAATTCCTCTTAATAACAGATATTGACAAAAAACACGGTTTTTAGGGTATAAAATTTGGACCGATCCTATCTTGTTTGCGTTAGGAAAAGGATAATGTCTGGGTGCTTGATAAGTTTTTTATTTCTAATTCCGAAATGACAGATGAAGATGACCCAGATCGGTGCGTCAGACGCGGAAAATAAACAAGTTGGACTTATGACAAGCAATTTTACGCCTGCCTCGTGGTAAAATCTATGGATTTTAATAGACAATAGTGTTTGTTTTGTTGTATACAGATAAAATTGAATTATGAGAAAAATATTCAGTATTTACGTATCTATAAATATGTAATTTGGCCGGCTAATATAAAAGCCGTTTTTACTAAACTACTCATTTGTCTTTATTAATCAAAGCGTAAACACAATTTGACAGAAAAAGACAAAAGAGAACTTAGTAAGACTGATTTATTTTACATGAGTAACGGGCTAATATGACTCTATATAAAAACATCTTTGAGTGTCACTTTTCTAAGTATAGTTGCAAATTATAATAGCACTTGTTAATACTGTTAATAAATGCGAGGAATCATTATTAGCTATCGGGATTTCGTAGTCCATTGATGAATAAGTATAGGCGTGGTGAAATGCTCCGGCCTGAGAAAGAATTAAGTAAGGGTAATTAAGCCATAAAGGCCAATAAAATTGTGTTTTATTAAGTAAATCACAAGTTAATACAAAAATATATTTATTTGTATACAATACTAAGCGATACCCATTTCTTATTTCGATGTAAGACTTATTTTTGTTCAACTGTTTATATTTTGTTCAATACTGCAACTGGCTGTGTTAACAAATAATTATTATAAACCTATTTTTTAAACAAGAGGCTCATTTATTGATGTATTACCATAGACACACACTAACAGGTGCAATACCATCACATACATACATTCATACATCACATCATATTCACTCTTGAAGTTCCAACTTCAAAATTTAAAAAAAAATCCAAATATCTATTATCCCGAAGTCTTCCCCACACTTAAAAACCGGTTATAATTTCAAAAATAGAACAATAACCATTGTTCGGCGACACATTGATGACCCAGTAATTTTTCAACAATAATTCCATACTAGAATACTTTCTCATGCATTGTACTATTGTAAGTTCTTATTTCACGACTTGCCTGACCTCATGTTTGTATGAAGGTCGGCACTATCTGATGAAGCCTCCATCACGCTGATGCGAATAAATACAGCCAATAATATTGACGTGATAATGCATACAAATGCATGCCTTTGATGGTGAATTACTTTGCGGAATTTAGCGCATTATCTAAGTGCTTACTAAGGGTTTCTTCTTAAGGATTTATTTTATGTTAATTTCAAACTATAATAGGTGGGTTATTGGCAACAATTTGAGTCTGTTTTTTTATGATTCTGCTAAATCATGCGACGTATAAACAAATCTAGTGTTATTAAGATAATCAATTTATTAACTGGAGTAACTGTAGTAAAATTATAACATTCAAAATCTTTGCAATTGTTTCATTTAAAATCTTTTTTTATTAGCAAGTAGAGATCTGGCCTGATCTCGAAGCAACTCCAATTTTCAGACTGGAACTTGGTGCCACTACTGATTTTTCAGTAACTGATGATCTATGAACCTATAAAATTTGACTTATCAAATATTTAAAGGATATCGATTGAATTACCTATCAACTGATGTTTTTGTAAAAATTTTAATCTGAATTACTAACCATTATATATAATTATATATAACAATTTTTATTTAAAATCATATATAGAAATATATTATATTATATACTCTAACGTTCGTTACTATCAAAACTATAATAAACTCTAATAAGCACTTCGTCGTATTTCAGAAGTTTAATAAAACTCCCAGCAGCGTTTCATTGACATCATTAATTTTAACTTTCAACCCTTTATGATTAAAAAAACAATCTATCAAATACAACAATAACGCAGATGCGGAATAAAAACTTTTTCAAACAAACAAGGTGTTATACTGATAAGAATCGATATAAAATATTTATATTTAATAGACTCAGAGTAATGCAGGCAGCCAACAGTATGGGTTTGGCATACCAGATAACCACTTTAAGAATTCCCTTTCGTATGCAATGAGTAAGATATTAGCCTCTATTGTAAGCGCGTTAAGGTAAATAATGCTATAACCGGTCATGCAGGTGCTATCGAATGCCTTTATCTTAACTGTCGCATCTTCGAACTTTTACTTTTATATAGTTTTAAAATATCACTAGTGTCAAAGGGACACATCATAAAATCGCTAAAGTGTGAGCATAGCGTTTAATATTGTACTTTGGTAGATGACTTTTAAAGAATAACAATAGTGTATATTGCATAGCGGCGATTTGCAAGGAACGTTTTATTTTTTTTATATATCAATATAATGTATAACGGTGAATTTTGAGTAAATCATTACACACAAATAATATGATTTTTTTATTAGTATTGAAATAAATAGAAGATACTTTTTTAATTTAAGCCCGGGAAAAGAAAGAACGTTCAATGTGACTACCTAGTTGCAAATTCTGGTTTACCGTTTAAAAATATGTATTATAATACAGAAAAATCTAAAATTAATACATATTGTCTACTAAAATTGAAGATAAATTATCTGAATACAGTTCTTCATAACTAGCCTAAGAAAATTACTAATACTTAAATTTGTCGCAATTTAAATATGTGCAAGTGTGTATTAATTAGATTAAGGATTGCTTTCAGAGTGTATCATTAGTTTATAGCAGCCACAGTCTTATTGGTTATAAACAAGATGAATATGGTTTAGGCGTTACCATCCAAAGATGTATTTGATTTACTTATAAGTATATGTACTCAATGTCTCTATTAGGAACCGTTAAGTCTTAATAAATGACTCTGTGAACAATTAAAAAACATATTTTATAGTTAAAATTTTGACTAGGCAATAGGATAAACTTGTATGTGTTAAATACTATTTAAAAAGTTTTAGCTTCCCAATTAACAATCGGTATTTACAACCAATAATTTCGTGATTGCTTCGTTCAAGATAATTGTTTGGAAAGTAGATCATACTGATTCAAAATGCCTACATATCAGTCAACGCCTCGAGCTAAATCGGTAATAAGTATCTCGTTCAACTCTCTGTTCATTTGTTTTGTGTTTCATATTCATTGTATTAGAATATCAATATAGGCATTGAAGATTGCATACATTGTATGAAACGATGATATTTGTGGATACTGCTATTGCTACAAAGTTATATATAGTATTCTCAAAAGCTAGAGTGAAGGAAAATCATGGTTTTATCACTAAATATTAACTTTTCTATGTATGTTTAAGTATGTACTTAGGTACTATAATAATCTAAAAGATAATAAAAAAATTGAACGTTTTAAATAATTAAAATCCACAACGACAAATCAATATCATAATATGACAATATACAACAACTACGACGACATATTCAAAATATAATGTCAGTTTGAGATTACAATAGTGTATTACGGATAAAATATCGTAAGGATGTTATCTGTAGGTACAATTATAGAGTAAATAATGATTTGTGATCTATGAAGATTTAGTTTTATGTAATTATTTAGTAAATATTATTAACGTAATTAATAAATTAAGTCATTAAGTTCGTACTATGTATTATACTTAGGTATATATTTGGTACGTGCCACGGAACGTGGGACGTGCAAGCAAATCATTTTATAATACGTAGTATGAAGAACTAATATCACCGCATACACGAATTCAAGTACGACCAGTCACCACAAGTAGCACCCGTTCACGAGTATGACACATGGCCAGCCATCGGCCCCTCACCATATTTTAGGGAGAGAGACAACCCGACGAATGGAAATATAAAACAAATGAAGAACGTTTTCGTGTGAGATTTCGTGTTTAGTTTCCGCTGGGTGCATTGAGGATATCTTGAAGGTTCTCTTATTGAAGTGATGTCAGATCTTCTTTGACGCATCACCGCTGACATCAGCTAAAAAAATATATTTTCCGTAAAAGAGTACAAACTAGTTATCAAATTAGCTATTAAATATTTACTACTTTTTAGTTTTAAATTGAATTTATTTGACCTTGTAAATCATATTTCTTTAATAACGTCATAAACTCCATTTTACTTGCACCGTGTGACGTCATTGAGTGTCTTTTAAATTTTTGTTATTATAAGCCAATTCAATCAAGAATAATTAGATCTTAGACATAATTAGGCACACATTTATCTTTATATAAAGTACCTCATTATCATTACTAGAATAATACGGGTATAAAAGTTAACTTTAAAGCGACCACCAACACCGCTGTGGGTGGATTTAACTTGTCAATCAAGTGGGCCATGCCTTGCACGTTGCAATCTTCATGTGCGTGAACCAAGTGAAATCATTTTAAACGTTCTTTTATGTCAGGCGAAGTTATATTCAGTTGCAATAGCAATAGAGCCTATAATGCCATGTTCTGTAATGTATAGCAAACGTCAGTTATTGTTTAATCAATGTTTTATCCTTAATTAGACTATTATTACAGGACTATGGCGATTAAATAGTAAGGAAAGGCCACACACTACGCAGTATAGATGTACTTTGAAACTATTTGTACAAGGTTACATTTGTTCCTATAATTTCTTCTTATAAATAACTATATTTATATTCTTCTCGATACAAACTCGTCCACTGTCTATGCACTTACACATCCAGCAGTCCATGAAGTCCAACTCTCGACTCGGCTAGTCTCCTACCTCAAAGGCCGGCACCGCACCTTCTAAAATGTGTATCTGCGTTGACTGCTCTTTTTTGGTATTTTCCGTATGCGTGAAAACGCCAGTATATTTTGTAAGCATTCCTTAAGGTTCTTTAACAAGACAAATATATATCGTTTGTATTATGTACTTTTAAATATAGTCGTTGTATGCGTAAAAGCTTTCTATTTCACCCTTTCACACAAATAGTCCTTCAAGATTCCTATACTATTTATAACCCTAAGATGTAATGGGCCTTTCAGAACAAACTTCAGTTCAAGAGGGCTTCGATATCTGTTTTACCGTAACAATTTCGAGAGTGACCTTTCAAAACCATCTGCTGCGTAATGTTTTGTCTTGACATTTTTATAATCTTTTTTTTTTGTTTAATGGTCGTGACAATAATTACATGTTACATATTGACAGCATTTAATAAGGACTTATTTAAATAAGAAGTTAAAGTTAATAATAATAACTTTTATAATTCCATGTTTAGGTAATAAATATAACATTTATAATCAGCGTTTAACTGTAATGAGTAAATTTAAATGATTTATGTTTAACATGCAATACATTAATTCTAGGTTATAATTTATTACTAAATATAATTAAAAGGAGATGTACGTAAAGATATTTTATGTACCATTATTAGATATGGACTGATTTAGTTCATAGAAGTAATTTTATTAATACAAGCCATATTAATAAAATAACAATATTTAATTTTTCATTATTATAATAACAAATATATTTACCCGAACCTTGAGTTTGGATTCTGTAAAATCAAGAATTAAATATTTGTATATTAATTGTATTCAAATTATACAAGCACTCTTACAAAGATTCAAATACTTGGCTATATAAGGAAACCCATCGCGTACACGCAATATATAACTTTTATGATTAAATAGAGCTAAGGTCGTTGTAATCGAGATATCTTTTGAACTTGAATGTCAGCCCGATTTGACACGACAGTCACATGTGACAGCTCGCTTCCTTTGTCAGTGTTATTAAATTATGTAATAATCAATTCGTTCCGTCAATATCATTTTCATATTATCGCATGGAATGTTTAATTAAATTTGTTCAAATTTTAATATTTAACCGCGTTTTACAAAATATTATTGTAATTTTTTTTTATAGACAGGGAGCAAACGGGCAGGAGGCACCTGATGTTAAGTGATACCGCCGCCCATGAACACTCTCAATTCCAGAGGGCTCGCAAGTGCGGTGCCGGCCTTTTAAGAATTGGTACCTACATCGTATGATTAGTTAAAGCTTTATGTTTAAACAGAGAAAATAAATAAGTTACTGCACGAATATCGATAATAAATCAAACCACATACATGACTTTAAAATAAAATTGCAACTTGTCAATAATTTATTCGCATTAAAGTGTCTTGCACAATTTCGATTATGCTTAATTTTGAAGAGCGATCAATGCGGCCGTTAAAACAATCCCACATTCAACTGTCCAAAATATTATTATGGATGGACGTCGCGGAAAAAAGCCGAGTTATTCATCTGCAGGGCACGATGCAATGAACCTGTAATAAAAATTAATACCCATTCAAACGATCGCCGGCGGCTTATACCGGCCGCCATTCTGAAAATGGGCTTATTGCACCCCGCTATATAGGTCAGAATTGTCGGCCATGCCAATTTAAATAAAGACTTTGGCTAAAGGAAATTTAATATTCGTATTTGAGTCTGGATCGAGTGGGAGTGGCTCCGTTGTTTGTGCCTCACCGGAAAGATTTATATTACATGCATTTTCGCTGCTAGTGATCTGAAATTGTCGAGGGCTATTGTGGCCCACGCCAGGCCATAACGACTATTCAATACAGCTGAATGAACGATTGCTTTTTGATATATCCGTGGACAAGTATCGCCAACGTTTAGCCCGCGATGATATAAAAACTTGTAAAGTGATCCCTCCCGGGCCCTACAAAGGGGACACTTTGAGACCTATTATTGCGACTCGCATGGGAATACCTTAATTATAAACAAATTTGCAAAGACAATGGCGTATGCTGAAGTACTAACTATATATGATTTTAAATAGAACTTAGTTGTAAGAATGTGTCGTATAACTTTTATATGCAGACTTTCTCACGTCTTATTTCATTAGAGATAAAAGTTTGAATAGTAAAAAGCGATGAAGTGATAGTTTTCATGAAGACAAACGTAAAAAAGCGGCCAACCCTTTCCTTGTCGGACTTTCAAATCTTCGTACACTTGACAAAAAAGACATTCGAGCTCGGACCTATTGTGTAATGTTCAAAGATTTGGGGAACTTGGTTGAACAATAATGCATTTTAATAAATTTCATTAAGATTGACAGATCTGATTAAAGTTTTAACCCTTCCTGTTTCGACTTATAGTTAAATAGAACGAAAATTAAAATTCGATCATATCTCTATCGCATTTGCATGGCTATTATTTTGCTGTTAACCCTTTATTTGGCTTTTTATTATTTAATCTGTTATCCAGTACAGTGTACAAATACGCTACTGATTTTGAAATAAATCTCTTAGATTATAAAAGTTTCCACTCATTGGGCACTCAACAGAAGCCTCTTTGTATCCAGCAAATTATGTCTTCAGCAGAACAAAAGTTTGCGGCAATTGTTTATAAAAGCGAGATTATTCCAAGCCGTTAGCTGTGTTGCGGTGTTTTAAAAGCGGATTAAGAAAAGGTATCTCCGTTAAAAGGTTGCTTAAGGTTTATGGATAGTGTCGGTGATGTATTGTGAAATCACATCTAAGTCGATCGCCGATGTGTTAGTTCAGGTTTTTTATGTCTTTCAACGCGGGGGTTCTAAAAGCCTTCCAAATTTGAACGTTGTTGTTTCTCGTTAATTAGTACTGTCTTATGGACTTATGATTTCAAAAAAAGAATCATACGTCAAATGAATAGCGTGTTAAGTTTGTTGGCGGTTTTTGAGGAAAATTTTAATAAATCATTAAAGTGAAATGAAATGTAATCGTTCGAAAACATGAACTTATAAATAACATAGAATTAGGGAGTGGGATTGCTACGCTGGATTAACAATTAACTATTGGTCTTCCCACCACAGTTGGTCGCCGCGGGAAGATCAGACCACTGCCCTGTAACAAGAAAACATAATATATAATATAGCATCGCTCCAAAAAAAAAAGATTGTGGAACAGTGGAAAGGGTTAGAGGCCTTTTGCCAAGAGGCACACCGAACTCCGATATATAATGGAGTGTCGGAATTAAAAGGCTATATTATTATTATAATCGGGCTTATTTAATATATTAATCTAAGTGACAATCTGTAATCTAGATTATATTTAGTGAAGGAAAACTATAGCTTCTACGCCTTTGATTTGTCTGTAAATGTAAACAAAGAAGCATTTAATATAAGTATATTTCTGGTTTGACGTTCATTGTGTAACCTATATGATTTTGAAGTTTCATTTGATATGCGCTTTTAATTATTAACTAAAATATACATACATAATATGTGTATCTTAACAAAAGGTAGGTTCCATAACTAGCGTCAAGTCAATAAAAAAAGGTTGAAATATTAATCCGGTCGGTTCTCGATACAGGAACATTTATCATTTTCGCTATTAAAATTGTATAGAAAACGATCCCCGAAGGAGCCGAAGGGCCTATCACAATAGCAAATGATACCTCGGGGTGTATACGAACTCAATGTGCCTTAATTAACCGGCCGCTACTTAAGTTGGTTTAATGATCTGTCCTGAATTATTGACCTCATAAATTTCTATGTGTTTACATTCTTGGTATAAGTTTTTATAGGCAGTTATTAATGATCTTATTAGCTTCGAAAATATGTCTGACGCCCATATTACTATTACATTTTATACGCAATTTCAAAGTCAATCTTACCATAATTGGTAAATCACAGTTGTTAGAGAAATAAAAAATTCATTTATCGCTAGTTCCAATACTAGGCAGTCCCTGTGTTGTGTTGAACTAGATTAGTCAAGGGTTTGTTCAGTTAGGTTCAGTGTTACAACTAATCTTTGTAAAAAGAAAAATCAAACACGTCTTATTAGACATTACGTTATGTGTGAATGTATGAGTGTGAGAGTGGGTCTTTGTGTGTATTTGAGTAAGATTTTTTATTTTATAGAACAGGAGGCAAACAGGCAGGAGGTTCACCTGATGTTTAGTGACTGGACCATGGACATTCTCTATGCCAGAGGGCTCGCGAGTGCGTTGCCGGTCTTTTAAGAATTCGTACGGTCTTTTCTTGAAGGACCCGATTGTCTGTGTCAGTTTTTGGCACGTTAGATCCATACCAAGATACTTAGTAAATACAATTTAGTATGCGTAAGTGCGATCTTTAAAAACTACACAAAGGTAGAGTTTGAAAAGTATTCGCGTAGCGATTATAGTACATATAATTATGTACTATTTATTCCTACTTACGAACTGAATATTTTTTGTATTCCCTGTGTGGGTCAGTAGAGCAGGTGTCGGTAACAGGTGTTTTTTTAAACGAGAACGTCAATTTCCTCAAAGTTTGTTTTACCTTCGTTACGGTGTCCGTTAAACATTTATAAAAATTACAAAGCGCTCTGAAAATAGCTGACGTCATTAATTTTTTAAATTAATTTTTTGTATTCTATTATGGGTTGTGAAATTCTTTAATGTTTGCGTTCGGGTTCACAAAGGTTCGGTGAAGATAAAAGCGATAATTATTTTATCGCAGGTCTTCCTTGTTTGTTTGTCTAATAGCTACTTTAATGGAAGTCTCGGAGGTTGTGTCGGAATAACAATGCGGGTGAAACGCATAATTTAACTACGTACTATCTCTTAAAACATCTTCGTAGCGTTTAATTTTATGGGTTTTTCTCATTGTGTTTGTGTTTTGTAAATTAATTTTCTTATTTTCGTGTATCATTACGTTAAGAGGGGGAGGAATTTGGAACATAAGAATTAAGCTTACACACATCATTATGTCCCATTTGCATTTTAATTTATTCGTATATTATTAATTTTAAATTTAGTTTTTTTGTTAATTTAGTAAACACTAGTTAAATAAAAAGTAATTATTTTAAGAAAACCTATGAAACACAAAAAACAAACGAAATTTAATGATAAAAAAAATTACCAGGTGTAGTGTAGTGTTTAATAGATTTTAATACAGGTCACCCGGTGCCTAATACTCTAGAAGTATAGCTAAGCAAAATTCTAAACTGAATCCTTTATTTTAGAACTAGGACTAAAGATCAATAAAGCAATATTATTCGTAATACCTCGCTCTTGTACCCTTCTCGGTCCTTGTATTAACAGTGAAAGTTGCGAAAACACTTTCTACATAAAAATCCTAACTGATATTTGTATATATTTTCTCTTTATTATATGTCTCCTTTAGACATTACAAGCCATAACGACAATAACTTATATAACATAATTACAATCAAGATACCGCTTTTTATAACAGCGGTCATTCCGATCGATAATTTCATCATGCGCAAAAACAAAGTGGTGTGACCTGATGCGTCTGCGCATCGCGTGAGAAGCCGAGTAAGGGCATCGCTCAGGGGAAAGCAGATATAACTTGTTCCTACCAACAGATTGCCGAAAACTTAACAATAATTTAGTTAGTATCTCTTAGGATTATTAAAATAAAAAAGCTATTCAATAATTTTGTATGATTGTAAGGTTATAACAGGTTGGCTGAGAACTTTAACATATGAGGAAACTGAGTACATTTTGGCGCGAATTCGCTAGTTTGAGACATTCTCACGCTATCAAGTAGACACACATTGTGTACTTGATAGCGTGCACACACTCGCTCACACACAAACACACACAGCACACACACACATGCGCACATACACACACAAATACGCGTTTATAGAAAAGTTCATAGCTATTCTTTTTAGAATTTGTACAGATAAGGGAAGTAACGAGTCAACCCCAACACAAGTGTCTCTTGTCTACTTACGGGGGTTGTCTCATACTCAGTTATTAAGGTAAAAATTTGAGGAACAATAATAAAAAAAAAATAATAATTAAGTAACATAAGAAATATTTAAGCGTTATATTAGACACATTTATAAGTATATTTTTTCACCTTTTTAAAATGTTAATCTTAGTATGCCTATTAATTCGCCGCTCATTCATTATACCTCATTTTTATCTTCATTATATTTGTAGATAGTGATTATAAGTTATTAATTACTGAATATTTTTATTCGTCAATTCCTGCGTCTAAATATTGTATTCAACTGTTGGGGCCGCTAAATTAAACTCCGTAAACAATTTTGTAACTAAATGTATTTTTCTATGATATATCATCTCAATACTTGGTATTTTCATGTACGCAATAAATAATAACAAAACAAGGAGTTATTATACAGTTAAGTAGCGCAGGAGATAAACTGTATTATACAAATATGCATTGAGTCATAATTCAATCAGAAAGAAATGTTTGTTTAACTTTATCTCTATTCCGTGAATATATTATTGTTCTCAATAATATTTACTTAATTAGTAGTTCGTTTTATCGACTATATCATTAATATTTCATATAATATTTCTCATTACCTAAGTATTTATAACCTACTAGCGGAAAAGGCTCTGCTAGACACTTGTTTCAATTTAGAACTGAATAAACTGTACCAAAAAATATAAAAAAGCCTTTGTTCAGGAGATAAGTACAAAATGTTTAATGCAGATATTTAACTATTAAATTGTCTAGTAATAATTGAACCATACCGTCCTTTTATTTATGATCTACCTACATTAAATGTGTAATCTAATCAAATGTATAATTGAAGTCTGTGTTTGTATTTTCTGTATTATTATTGTACTATTGTACGATTGTCCTTAGGCATTAAATATATATTTGCGAAATCGAATGTCTCTTTAAATATAATACGGTGTGCATTTTCTCACCGTCCACGATCAATGTTTAGCAGAACATTTAATTGGTCAGTGAAGTGCACTGGCGCACGCACTGTAGATTCACTCACCTACGCTGTGCCAGCAATATCTTCGAACGATATATCAAATTTCTATACATTGTAAGCTAATAAATCTTTAAACGTCTGCTATATTGGCATTTATTGAGTTTTTTATTATGAAGTAAATTTGTAACAAGATCTGAATAAAAAAATACAATTTTGATATTTGTATACCGATAAATGTACCTCACCAACATATTATATAGATAAAAATTAATACGAAGTTTAAAAGACCTAAGTGATGTAGTATAGAAACAAATTCCTGAAGGCATCTATCATGTTTATTAATTCAATAAACGAAATTATATTTAATTAATTAATATGTAACGCTGTCATTTGAAAGGTTTAATTTTTTTCTGTTTGTTTCTTATGAGAAATACATATAATACGTAGTTTTAAGGTCATTGAACTTCGAAATTTAAATAAACGTTTATTAAGACTAATGTGCAAAAATCTGTATTATGGGTTCGTTAAACTTTGAAATTTATTTTCAGGTAAATAATAGTAATAAATTTTGTTTGAAGTGAGAATATCAAAAACAATATACTTAGAATCGTACTCTTTGCGAATACACACGTGACAAGACATTTTAAAAGGAAAATTACGCTTGGCGTGACTATTCGTGCTTTGAATAAATATAGTATGAGTGACGTATACGGTTGTTATCTTCAAAACGAACCAATTAGTTTTCGAAATACCGAGAATTCTTTGATCGCCACGGCAGAGCTAAGTCTATGACAGATTTATTCCTGATATACTCATAATCTTTGTTCTCTTCCCGATAATCCTTCTAATAGGAACATATAATTCAATTTAAATTAATTTAAATTATGTTCCTAATAACAACGTCATCGGCTGGTACGACTATCGGTTTTTACGACCAAATACGTCTATAGTTATCTTAAGGTTAGAACTGTAACCGAAAATTTACATATTTTTAATAATATACAGATCCTGATATACCTGCTTATTCTTCAGTTTGCGCGAACATGTAATTTAAACTCTTGAAAGAGAAACTCTTTTATGAATTTTTCTTAAATTTTGTTACGTTTAAATGATTGATCGCTCATACGAGTAATATCAACAAGATGAAAAGCACAAAAAGATAAATAAAATAAACCCGCATAGACTGTTCTGTATGAAAAAACAGTTCCCCATCGTTTAACAAGTCCGGTCATCGCACTGTATGCTCATTGCCATTTGATAGAGACAATGCTATGCCTCGTCACGGAGCAAACCCTTCCATGATTCCATTTCCGAGCTACGATTGCCTTCAATGGACATCGATTTTAACAATGAACTAAACAGAGTGAATCTGCAATTGTTTTTACGGCTATTTAAATTGTGACCGGAACAAGTTGTAAGAGGGAAATTTCTTTTGCTTCAAGCCATTTTTGACACATAATTAAACAAAATGATATGTGGAATAAATAAATAAATCAGTGGCGCTACAACCTCTTTAGGTCTTGGCCTCAGATTTTTGAACCTGTTTCATGATCATTTTTAAATTTAATAGGCAAGTATCTCATTAATTTAATAGGTAAGATCAGCCTCCAGTGCCTGACAACGTCGTGTCGACTTTTTGGGTCTAAGACATGTCGGTTTCCTCACGATGTTTTCCATCACCGTTCGAGCAAATGTTAAATGCGCACATAGAAAGAAACTCCATTGGTGCACAGCCGGGGATCGAACCTACGACCTCGAGAATGAGAGTCGCACGCTGAAGCTACTAGGCCAACACTGCTCGATGAGGAATAGATCATTCCAAACTCACAGTGAGATGTTTCACGCTTTCGATGTCTTGTCGTTGTCAGCAAGGAAACATCTGGAGCGGACAATCTGTTTCCACTGACGTCTGTCCAGAGCATCTTTTATTAGTTATAAGAGTGTATATCTCTATCTGTTAGGTGTAAGGCCACGCGATCTTTTAATTTCCATAATCAGTTTCTCCAAGTTCTGAGGGCTTCTGCGTATTTTATACCTACTCGAATTTTACGTGTTAATCCACATATTATATGTATTACATATAATATGAAATAAATATGTATGTATTAAATATATATGTATTACATATAATATGAAAATACATTAACAGTACCTTTAATAAGTCCCTTAAACATATATAATAATAATTGTATATTACTTCAAGTTTAATATACCTTGATATTACAATTTGTAACAATACCGAACATAACAATAAGTTAATTAAAATTGAATATTAGGGTGACTAACATCCATCAGTATCCACAACACTCAAACATTGCACAACGCATTATGGTCACATAAAATATTTTGGATGTCAAAAAAAAATTTTAAAGTGTCAAGATCGCACGATTATTCACTATAGATGGACCCAAGAATACCGCATGAATACTTTTTAATGCGCGAACGATACGGCCACCTATTGTACTAGATTGAAAAGGACGTTTTTCTGTGAGAGATTTCTTGAGACTATTTTGAAGAATTCACATAAACTACATTTATATGAAGTCGTATTGGACAAAGGCTGTCGCGGTCCGGGACACGTTGACAGCTGCAAAGTTTCCGATCCGCTGGCTCTAACCGTGAAACTTGCACGCGAACTAACAAAAAGTCCGTTAGTTTCAACAATTCGGATTTTATTCAAATCGCTTTTGAATATAACCACCGTGAACAAAGGACACACCTACTGGTCATCGGTCTCTGTAAGGATTCTCTCGCCAAGCGGTTTTTAATTGATTTAGAATTTGCCGTTCCACATCATTTATCGCACCCACAAAGTCAATTAAACTAAATTGTATAGATTCCGAAGAAACACTTTTACCTTTTATGTACAACAAAAGATCGGACATTAAAAAGTGAAGTACCGGACCGTGCGGCACTTTTTATAAGTCTTACAAAAGACAAACTTAAACAGGCAATTATATATCTGTCATATATATGTCAAGCATCTTTGTAGTGTTTTCATTTCTACTATGTATGTATATGCGTAGCTGTAATATTTTATCTTCTACGATTTGGGTTTCGATGAAATTTAGAGAAAACTTCTCTATAATCATACTTAAAATATTAAATGTATAAAATGTATAATTATAATAACGCTTTAACATTACCTACGTATAATATAAGGAGCAGGAAACAAATATGTATTTCTAATACTGTTGGTATAAATTAAAATTAAAGTTTCTTATATTTATCATCAAAGGAGTTGTTCGGACTAATACTCGCAGCTGAGATTCATCGGACGTCAAGGCAGAATACAAAATAAAGTATGATATAATATAAACCTTGACGTCCGCCGTTCCACAACTGAGCGTTTCTATAGGCAATTTCTGCCGCGCAACTATGAGGAACCGGCTGCCCCCAAAAGTATTTCTGAACCAATACGACTTAGGGTCCTTCAAGAAAAGAGCGTACCATTTCTTAAAAGGCCGGCAACGCTTATGCGAGCCTCCAGGCAATGTGATGTCACTTCGTCGATTCCTTCCAGTCAGGAAGATTTTAAATGCATTTTAAAGTTTAAAAAATAATTAATTAATATTGCCTAGGGCTAGTATAACTCATTGTATCTGAGTGGAATTCTTTTAATCTATCGATTCGTTTTAGATTAACAGTCGGAACCTAACATTAAAAACCATTCTTCTTTTTCTCAAGGGCAGGTTATAAATCGTTTTGCACAATTCCTTTTATTAAAATCCTAAAATTGAGGAGTATAAGAATGCTAAAAATATTTTCTTAGGATCACGGGTAGACATTTTAATAAAAGTCCTAATTCGAATTTTATTGTGCAACCATCTGAGCTCTATCAATCAATGTCATTTCATTTGAAGTTTAAAGTGTTTTTATTCCGGATTCGATTTCTTATTTTCGTATGGCACTAACGTTTTTACTACTTAAGGAGACATAAAAAATCTTATAATTCTATCAATTTGTAAGATCATAAGTAACTAACGATTATCATTTGACTGAAACCGGTGATTTGTATAAAAAATGTGGACTTGAGATCTGACAGTTGTCACATGTCATGTCGCGTTCTTTGAAAAAAGAAACCTATTAAGATAGTTTAGCCTTTTTAAAGTTCTAAGTATAATATCAATGCTAACAATACTAATACGTAATGGCGATAGTAAATATTTAATAAACTGTTAAAATTGATGCGTTTAAGTCTGATACATTTATAAGATATCCTTCGATTGATTCTAGATTCTTATAAAACCTGTACAAATGTATAAATATTTTAACTTTAACATGTTTACTTTTTCAAAGTAATTAGATTTGGAGAGAGACAAAATAAGTATCGAATAAAATTTAAAAAAAAACTAATTTCTCTTCAGAATTATCCGATTGATAATATTTCGCCTAAAATGAAATCATAATCATAGCTGGATACAAATTAGATATAATGTATGTATATGTTATTGGCGATTAGTGAGTGAGTCTATAAAACTTTATCAATCCTAGAAACTCAACTCAAATTTTGATTAACCACACATTCATTAATCTCCATAGATTTTTAAAAATAGTTTATCATTATTTAAATATCGAATAAAATCCACAGTGACACAATGATTACTACATACCTAATTATTCCGAACGATTAGTCTGCTATCGAGAGGAAAATAGGCAGCTGAGCCCCAATCGGCCTTTGTCAAATGTTTGTACGATAATAATCTATATTCAGGTTACACAGACAATTGTATTTTAAAGAATATACGATTGTATTCGATGTCCCAGTAATAGATAGTCCCCGCAAAAGATACATTGCGTATTGACACACGATACCTGAGTTTTTTCTTGCGCTTCCCATTACGTAAATAGAACAATGATAGTGTTGCAATAGTTTTTTTGGAATTGTTATTTAATATGTCTAACGTTAGGTAAGAAGTTGATGTCAAGTGTGACACAATATAACTATGAAATATAGGTACTAAGTTTTTAAACCGACTTCGGAAAAATTGACTTATCAATTCGACGTATTCAAATATAGAAAATATTTGAATGTCGAATTTGATATTCCACTGGAGATAAAAAGGGTTAAAGGTTGGCGGACTTAGTTTCTGAACTTGGACTAACTAGTGTGTTGTACGTAACGTCCTCGTCTACTGAGACTAGCTCCATCACACACAGAAGTCTCCTAGGCACTTCTCCTGAGAAGTCTCCAGTTTACGGAACGCACACTGTTCCGAGAATGTCTGTTCCATTGTAGGTATATAGGATTTGATATACACCAGGTTATGCTTAATATACACTTCTTAACTATAGACTAAAACAACAAAAGAAGCAGCAGAACCATTGCGGATAGAAATACAATTGTGTATTTTAAATTCTACCAAGGACAGTGTCGTATCTGAATCCCGTTCGACAGACAACCCAACAAATATCTACTAATATCCAAAAGTTATTTCTGCCAGGCATATAGCTCGTTCGGCATTACAGAAATGATTATTATTATATTATGATTTAATGAGTTAACGTTATGGCGCAACGAAACTTGTTTACTTTGTTTAAACTCTTTATTGAACTCATAGGGTCTTTCAAAAAGAGAGCGTACTAATTCTTAAAAGGTTGACTCGCAAGCCCTCTGGCATTGAGTGTCCATGGGCGTGGAATCACTTAACATCAGGTGAGCCTCCTGCCCGTTTACCCCCTGTTCTATAAAAAAAAACGATCAAAATAATTAAAGCCTAATAATCTACATTTCCCTCAAAAACTACTTTTCAATAATCGAAGCTATTTAATTCTGCTCAGACCATTAATTGTCATGGAAATTGTTCCTAAATTAATTGAATTTTTAACCTTTACCCACGTAAAGGAAAGTTATAGGAACCATGACTAACATAAATAGAATGTACTGCAACCTTTCCTCGTTCTGGGCCTCAGATTTCTGTATCTTCTCTATTTGTCAATCTAATAGGCTAATACCAGCCTCGACATATGCTGTCGACTATGTGTCTAAGGCCGGATTCCTCACGCTCTTTCTTTACCGTTCGAGCATAATATGTTAATGCGCAATAAGACAGTAAGGCCTAAGGGATGACAGTTCCACGCTTCAACCACTGCTCCGGTGAACACTGCCAATTTATAAATTTAACTAGTATAACATATTATTTTCGTTCTAATATTGTGAGTTCTCACATGGATCGTATTTTTTATCACTTCTCGGCAGCGGTTCTTTGACACATGAAACCTAAACGCTGTGCAGTTTTGCTCACCACCTGCCTCTATAAGGTTTCTGATTTAGTTTTCTCAGCAATTTGTTTCGTGAGAAATATCTCATACGGTAAGCTGGATATATGTTACAACCGAATACGAAAATGTTTAATAAAATAATTTTAGATAATTCCTGGCAGATTAGAAGTAATACTTAAGGGAAGGAAATATATTTTTAACTAACTAAACTCAACTTAATATAAACTATATTATATACCTAATTATATCATGTCTAGTGTAACAGTTTTCAGAGCCAGAGATTACCTAAAAGAATAGTTTTTTTTTGTCAGGAGATGATATTGAGATGAGGTATCTTATTATATTTTGTAATGCATTTATAATACTGAAAAATATCGAAAAAATTGTGCTTGTATAGAAATATACCTAGGTCTTTACAAAAACAAAACATTTGATACAAAAGTGCCTCTTCATTTAAATGAACCTTAATTCCTAGAAGTTAGAAATCTCTGCGGGCAATCGATTTTGCTTAAGAGCCCATGGGGTATAGACAATACAGTACTGTCATTATTTCGCTTGGTTGCTACTTGTATTGATGTTTTCTTAAGAACATAATGGAGTTAGCTGCATTGTACCTTTGGAAACGGTAGCAAAATATTGTTTATTTTATATTCACGTCTTAAATTTATGGCACTCGACCAAAAGGAGTTTAGAAAGCAAATTCTCGTAATTTGTAATCTGCATTTAGTTTAAATTTACACGGCCACACACCATTACTAATTTATTAACAACAAATATTCCACAGAAACGGAAATTGATAGACAAATAAAAATTTAAATAAGGAATTTAGTATATGAAAATTGCAATACGGCCTTGTTATTCAGGTTACTGCAATCAATTTAAAATTAAAATTTGTTTCTACAGACTAATAGGGACATATTTCGTCAACATTATTTTTTATTCATTCAATAATAATCCATTTATCCACGTACATCAGCGTTTTTCTATTATGATTGTCGTATCTACAATATCTTTATAGACGTTAGAATGAGAAAGTTGAATGAAGTCATTTTATAAATGACAGTAATTAAAATCAATGTGTGGACGAACGGGTACAAGTGTTAGTTTATTGACGTGAGAAACAATAATCGTAAGATCGATACATCGAAAGAAAGATGTTGTTTTTGATCAGTCAGGAAAAGAGACAAACGTTTGATTTATTTAAATCAATTTTGTTTAATTTTTTGTGTTTAAATTTTTATTAGTAATTTAAATTGTTAAATTCCCATATAAAATTGTATTTTGTGGTTCTTTTACAAACCCAACAGTGTACCGAGCGTTGGCAAGCTTTTCAATAAAAAATACGGAAGAGATTCAATTAAATAAATGTAAATCTCATTTGTATCCGTTAAGTATTATTTAAATCGGCGATATCTAATAATTATGCAATACAGTTTCCTTGGAACTTATAATAAATCGAACTAAATATCGGTAGTGTATAAGCTAATAAAATATAAAAATAAGTAAGTGAAGTCGATTAGTTGTTGCTAAGTCTTGCATACTACTGTTTATATATTTCATACATTTACACAAACACATAATTATTCCTAACGTACATATATTCACCTTTATTATTCCTAATTATACTCCGCTCAGCTCCAGATTGCTTGCAAAGTAATGTTTACAACATAATAAGGCAATTGGTAGAGTCAACAGCGAAATTACGTACGATTAAAGTTTATTGGCTATTAGCGATGCAATGTACAACATATTACTCTAGGACCTCACATACGACCTCTGAGGGCTTTGTCGATGTAAATCGTGATTTTTGAAGTAGAATTGGAAAACATATTTAAGTAAGTTAGCTGTATTAACAGACCCATAAATGATCATTTTTAGCCTGTGTTCTCTTAAGCCTTGTTCTTTAGATATAATTATGATTATGAATCTAATAACAGATAATTAAGTATTAATATTTTTAACTTACCTACAGTTTGTACGACGATACCTGGAATAGATATCAAATTGTCGACTCTTGACTCGACTGTCGATTGTTGGTACAGCACATGTTCAATCTACTACAGATAGATAGATAGATAGACCTGTTTCTTATTATTAATATTCATCTTATTTATATCTTATTTATTGTTAAATTTATAATAATAATAATAATTATTATTATTATTGTGTTAAAACAGTTGTGTATAAAAATTTATAATCTCAATTAGAAATTTCTTTATCCTGTATGTAAAGTAAGTGATATGGACCTTCTGATAACACATGAAGCAATGATGGATGCACACTGCCATTATGAAATTTGAAATGCTCTTTGCGTTTGAACTGAACATGGATCAGGCACTACAAGAACCCTTTTTTCTGGTTTCCCTAGTATTTTTTTGACAGACGAATTTGTGTACATTCATGTCATGGAGTAAGGTGTAATTGTTGCAAATAGGTATCCTGTAAAATAAAGTTGTGGCGGCGAGTTACCTGCCTTTTAATTCCTCCTAGATTTGAGTACTGGGAGTAAATGTTAATTATGTGATAGGTGCACAAAAGTTATCTCACTTGAAGTCTGAATTAATTTATTTACATAAATAAACAAAAATTATTTGTCAATCAGGGTATTTTTGCAATTTATGAATAATTTATTACGTTTACAGCAAACGTTTTCGCACCGTTTGCACGAAAATTTCAAATATCATCTTTTATATGAAAATCTTTCACATTTTAGTATGTATTAATATTTGGTATGAATTCAAAACCACTCTACCTAAACAAAAAGTAAGTTATATGAATCAGCTATGTAATAAGCACACGTGCAAGTTTTTGCGAAGACAGCGATGATGTTTCTAGAAATCATGTGCTATGATATTACAAATAAATTATAATCTTGTAAAATTAATTGAAAATGTTGTTGACTCCTTACGACTTACAAAACGTCGTTTCTTCGCACGACTGCAGTGTAGCCATCAATAGATTTTGTTTCTTAATTAGCCATCTTACCTGGTCCATAAAAAATATCAAAGTAATTGTGGCTTACTGAGGGCGTGAGGTAATAAAGTCAAATTAAATTTAAATTAATAATTTTGAACCTCCTTAGCAAGGAAAAGGTAAAACGATTTCCGCACACCAAATGTGAAAAACGCTGTATTAAAAACGAATGTTTTTCATATTAACTTAACTTAAAACTTTTATTCACCATCTCAATACTATACGTACATTATCCTTGATAATATATGTAAATATAGCATATAAAAAAATAAGATTAAATTATAAGTTTAAGGGATACCTTATGATAAGCAACAGGAAATTGTCAGAGATTGAACATTAGAAGGGTCACATAATGCGTCATCATTGATTTATAAAACCCTATAAATATTGTAAGGGTGGATTAAAATCTTAGCTAACAAGGTTTAAATAATTTTATTCTTCGCCCTCAACAACCTTTGCGACTGGCTAATGTTCTTAGAGGCACAAACTAACTGCTGCAAACTAATTTAAATCTCTTACTCATTATTAATAATCATTGCTAATATAAATTTAATAATAATAAACAATCTGATTGGCGTTTTGGTATCTTAAAAACTTTAAGTAGTATTATTACTATTTTTGTCTTTGGGCTATAAAAATTGAACTCTTTAAAATTGTTCTACTTTTAAAATTAATAAAGTGTCATACGGCTTTAAAACCTCTAAATTATCACAGCTTTTATATAAACGGAATTATTTCAGATTAAGATTATATGTTAAATTGAACTTAAAACCACTAAAATAGAGTTTATTATTGAAAAGCAGCAATACCAGTGAACTTTTATCTTTTATGTTACAAAATCGCGTTTCGTATCAACATCACAGTTTAAACTCACATCTTTATAACTGGCAGTTTATCTCAATATGTGGTATCGTGTGGTTAATTAACTAAATTACTTTATCAGAGACAATAGAGGGGGATTTTATTAACACGTTAGAATACGGGTGATATTTATTAAACAAATAGAATTGATTTGTTTGACTTTAATCTAGTTCCGGACTAGGGTTGCAGAAATTTAAAGAAGGGGTAATAGTGTAATCCGCTCGCCTTTATAGGCGAAAACACACATTATTGTTTTAAAGAAATATTTTTCGTAAAACTAGACAATGTACTTGTTTCATTTGAAGTTATGAATTCGATATTGGCTATAAAAATTAAGCTCCCTTTTATGGTAAAGTTATATATTAAAATTTCACTTATTTTTATAATAATATGATTCAAAGTCAAGTCTCACTGATCTCTGTATGCTCAGAGTGGAATAGTTCGTAATTTTGTGTTTTTCAGCAGAGAAACACAAAATTCTCAAGTAAATTGGTTCAAAGTCAAAGTCATCATCATTTATTCATATAAGTAACACAATGTTCACTTATGAATGTCAAAAGAAATATACTTTAAATGCTTCTAAAATTTACTGCCAGTTCTTAAATCAAGAGAGTAGAACGGAAAAGAAGAACTGGCAATAAAATCTCCGCCACTGTTTTGAATCGCCGAGTTTTTTTTTTTTTTTTGCACTACGTTTGTATGTAGTTGCAACCATTACACCATGTCCCACATGACATCTTAAGTAATAAATAATAATTATATAAATTAACGAACTTCATATAAGTAGAGCAAATATCATTTCAATTACAGTTCCTAACTATTTACGAGAGAGATAATCGACACCCCTGTGTAGTTGCAATAAGATCATTATTCGACTTTTGTTTGCATCCTTACTGGAACTTTGAAGTGAGATTGAATCATTTTAATTGAATTGAACTAAACAGTTTTAATCTAATAATTATTTCGCATTCATCATTAAGTGTTAAAGCCTTATTTGAACAGTAGAAAGATAAAACTAGAACGTTGTAAAGTTGATTTAAATTGAATTACTAATTTACTCATATGTTTCCTTTACAGCATAAACACGATTCGTCAGAAGGAGACAAAAAGTGCAATAAAGCTGATTTTTAATGCATGGGGGTGTAGTATGGTTGGGTTGCCTCGTTTCCGAACTTCGACTCTTACTAGGTGCGTTGTGCGTAAAGACCTGGCAGCTTAGCTTCTTCCAGAAGCACAAAAGTCTCCTGGGCATTTCGCAGGCTTCACGGAGCGACCTCATTGCTCCGAGAATTCTCGTTGTTTAGCCACAGCCTCGCATTCAATGATCGAAGTTCTAGTAAGGGAGTATGGTTTTAAATCTTCTCACCAGTTCAAACATGAACTGGTTGGCTTTGAGTACGCGGTATAAAGTATGATCTATGCCACCTTTGCTTTAATGTTCTAACTCCTTCGTCAATCGTTTATTTTTGTCCTAATCGATCCCATCAAGAATGAGTAGGAGCTTATTATATTGTACTTTGAAGAATTTTAATTAAATTGACAGCCAATATCAGTATTGTTCAACGAATGTGAAACAAACCAATTTGAATGAAGCAATACAACTATTATTGTCAAAACTGAGTTACGACTAATATTGTGGCTGAGCATAATTTAATATAAAAAATAAAATTAACAGATAGAAAAGTTTGTTACAATCCAGTGAGTAAATTATGGTGTAACAATTGGGTAAGATATTATTGCACTTAATTATTCTGATCTAGTAGTCATATCACTGTTTATAAACATAGGCTACGTACTGGGAACTAGTCGTGTTTGATGTCCTACTTACATGACTAACAATACTATCAAACACTTGTTTATATAACAAGTGTATTGTTTAATCTGACTAAATACATTTACGACTAAATGAACTACGTTCTAAACATTTCATGTTATCGCTACCGATATTATAAAACATTTAAAATATCGATTTGTGGTGGTCAGTAGCGACACCTCTTAGCTGAGATATTAACACACTGAAAACTATCTAATAAATACATTTCTATGGAGTATGGAACCAATGCGCAGGATTTAAAAAAATGGTCACGGCGTGCCTTCGTTCATTCTTATAAGACCCAGACAATGTATTTATTCTCAAGATCTACATTGAAGTAACTTACTAATCTTCTAAAGCTCACAGCCCAGTACAAGATTGAAATTTAAATAACCTTATGTAATACAGCCCATTCCACGAAAGTTAATTTCGTTTTAACTCACAGGAGCTATCCATGGCTTATAATGAAAATTGATTCGATACGGCTCTAATGATAATATGATAAAATTAATTTCACATAATGTCTTTGAAATATTGTGACAAATACCCAATACAGCTTTCAAAAGAGCACCATTATTTTTAATATCATGGTGATACTTTCTATGACTGCGTATATATAACTAATATACCATATTCACGACACGCAAGCATCGATGTAAAACCGGAATTGAATCTACAACCGGTAAAAGTATCGGTATCTCTAAAAGTCTATAGTAATACTGAAAGCCTCGTGGCGTAAAACGTAATGATGGGTATCGAATTCAATTACTGGTCAGCGCAAATTTATATCAGACACCACCACTTTGTGGAACCAGCTGCCGACTGAAGTATTTCCGAACCAATTCGACTTAGGGTCCTTCAAGAAAAGAGCGTACCAATTCTTAAAAGGTTGGCAACGCACTCGCAAGCCCTCTGGCATTGAGAGTGTCCATGGGCGGCGGTATCACTAAACATCAGGTGAGCCTCCTGCCCGTTTGCCCCCCCTTCTATAAAAAAAAAGACAGTATTAGTTTTCCACCTCTGGTTACTTATGAGGACCGATAGGTATAAGGGAAACGCAGTATGCCCGAGCCCAAAGCATGAGCCAGGCATATTGTAATAACATTGTATGGACACATATGACCAGGAATTCCCTTGTTTGTCGTATACCTCTTTCTCTTTTGTATTATGCCTATAAAAAAATGCTGCCTATACTAATATTTAGGGTAAAAACATTTTTAAACTGTTCTGTACACTATTTTTGAGGTAAGAGGTAGTAAAAGCAATACTCTCATTAGCTCTGCGCTGTACAGTATGTGTATTAAAATTATGATTTAGAAATTCATTTGAACCTGAATAAATACGTTTGTTTTTGAATTCACATCAGAACACATAAAAGTACTGCAATTTTTTTTACAATATCATAAATGGGCTACTTACAGTAATCCATTTTAAAAATTCCTAATCAACTGTGCTATAAAGATCTTAATTTTAGATTGTCACATCGAAAATTTACCCTTAGTACCGTTATCGATAAAACCGAAAATTGATAAAGCCCGTATCGGTTTCTCAAACCCTTCTCATAAACTACTACACTGCTCAGTATGCGGCATTCATATTTATGTAGCAGTAAATTGCTATCAGGCGTAATGTAATAAAGTTAATTTACATATATTTTCTATAACATTTACATTAGGAATAAATGAATCGCTGGCTCAATAGACCGCTGTGGTACTTCGAAGTTTACACCAATGTATAAAGAACTTGAAATAATATATGGCGCCCACATAAGTATAATAGTTGTGACATCTTTATGGGCAAAAATATGTATAAAAATGTTTCTTTAACATTTTATAGTGAACGAGAAAATAGTGCAATACAAAGACAAGAAATATAAGAAATTCAATAGTAAAATTAGCAGTTACGCTTTCAAAATTTGCTATAAAATAGATTGCAAAGCAGCATATTTCGGATTGGGTTTATTTCAATTAAAAAAACTAGTATAAATAATTAATTGTAAATAAATATTTAGCTTTACCTTTGCATTATATGTGACGTTGGCATACTCTCGGGTAGGTCATTCTAATTACCCAACTGGGCGAATCTATACACACCTTTATATATACATTAAATGATAGATAAATAGAAGAAGATATTATATTATGAACTAGTAAAATACCTTCTTCACGCAGTTAAATGTTTTGTGAACCTATATTTATCTTACTTGTTAAGTATCCGTTAATACTTAACGGCTCTGAGTACCAGCTGTCAAATATAAAATGTTGTGTATTCTGTGTACTTATTTCAGTCGATTTTTAGTTATTGTATTCTATGAAATCTAGTGAATGTAAAACGAGATTATCAGACTTAATGTTACCTACAAGAGTGCATTGTTGCACAAACAAGTTTTTATACAGTCAAGTGTTACTTGATCTTCTTAGAAATCATTGTTTCTAGACTTTTTGTATCGCACATAATATCTTAATAATGGACAAAAGATTATGGTATGCGAACCCGCAGTTACTTAATATACGTTTTTGTTATTTAAGCACTATTTAAATATCCATATATGTTGGATCTCGCTAGTATCATTTAAAAGTATAACTTTATATACCAGTGCTACTACGAAGTGACGTTGACAATGGACGTCGAAATTTTGGGTCTAAGGCCTGAATTCCTCACGATTTTCCTTCACAGATTGGCGTTTAATGCGCGCATAGATCACAAGTAATATGGCAGTATTAATAATACAGTTGGTTTTGTTTACACCGCAGCTTTGTTTATAATACTCTATACGAATAATATAATCGAATGTGTGTTGCACGTTCATCTTAGAAACTATAAGACTTATAAAATATAGTGATTTTATAGTATTTAACGATACAAATTAACGGAGGTATTATCAAAAAAATTAGATTTATCTCAAAACTCCCTCTTCTCCAACTTTTTCTTTATAAAAAATATAAATTGAATCCTCATAGGCAATCTAACGTTCTAATTAGACGAGGTAGTAATTCTTATACGGAATCTTTTATATGCGGAATATCTGTGACAAATATTGTCCATAAAATCGTATCGCATGTAAAATGATTTATTACATACTTCATTTTCCAAATGCAAGTTTTTCATTTTCATTACCCCAGCAATAAAACGTTTACACATTTATGTGGCTGAGTATAATTTACCTAGTTTCAACGTGTGTGTGTGTGTGATACTCAAACATTTTAATTCAGGCAAGGCTTAAAATTTAAATAATACCATAGATAAGAAATGAATTACTATCGTTGCGTAATTCGGTATATGTTGTTTAAAAACCTTTAGGCGCATATAAAAAACCTCAAATGATTTTAAATATGTTAAGTATAATATAGTGATGATGATATAAGTATACACTCTTATCAGTGCACTTGTAAACTTGACTCAGTAAACATAACCTACTTACTACAACAAATAAGGACAAGAGCATAAATATGTATTATCGAAATCTTTTATTTACTGCTGATTATAGTTTAAACTTTGATAAATATTATTTGTATAAACAACAATAACATTCTTATTTTTACATTATTAATACTGTAACAATTAAATTTATTTTATTTGTACTTTGTAGCTAATCTAAAGAGGATTGAATTAGTTGAAATAAAGCTATAAGTTTTTTAATCGTGCTTGACATTAACAAATTGACTCCAATTTAAATGACAATAGATTATATTTTGGATAAAAATTGTACACATTTGATACACAAAAGTTGATATTTTTAATACAGTTTGAGAATCGTATGTTGCGAGCTGGCTAATAAAACAGTATGCACTAAACGTAACAGAAATCCCAGTGTAATTACAACAGTCACGGCTGTATAACTTTTAATTAATCGCTAAATTACACACGTTCCTTATAGCCCTGTAACTTAGCAAGGTCATATATAAAGATACAGAAATATGAATCAAATCCCGTCTTAGCTACAGATTCTTGTTACTGAAAATACAAATCTTCGTACTCGTAATATATGCCGAATATTTTTTGACTTGGTTGGATGCGGGGACCGGTCATACTTACAATTTAAGGAAGAGGCCCATGTTCAACAGTGGACGTTAACTGGCTTAAACAAACGAAGACTTGAGTGAGATTGTATAAGATTTGGCCTTGATTAGGGCTATATAATAATAATTAATTACATTAAACATAGACTACTTAAGAAACCTGTAACAAGGGCTGCTAATCCTGTACATATAATAAAATTTTCTTTTTATTTTTATTTTATTTAATAATTATTTGAGCGTTTAATGTAAAAAAATATGTTACTAGGCAGCCGCCACCTATAAATCTTAAGAAAATATATACCTACTTAAAACTTCATCATAAATCATTTCAGATATTGGTGAAAACCCCAATCAATTTTTGTTCATCCGCTTATTGTGAGATTTACAAATCTGACTACCACCAGTATTATTATTATATGATGCTTACTCTCACAAATAACGTCACTTTTAATTGGTCAAAGATTTTTCAAAATAGGTTTATTAACTCCAGATAATACACCCTACAACGGCACTTAATAATGTTAGTATATATTAGTTTCTTATATACTATTATTCTAATAAAACACAATATTAACAATTAAAAATTATAAATCAGGTTTTATTGATGGGTTTAAATTTTTTTTATAAAATTTCACTTATGTACTTATTGTTATTTTTATTATTTTATAGAACAGACGGGCAGGAGGCTCACCTGATGTTATGTTCACCTTGACGCCATATTGCCCATCAAGTTTAACGTATTATAGTTAAACATTCATTTAAAATTTTTAACGTACTGCAATGTTTTTATCTGTATGAACAGTTAAGCTGTGAACTTCCTTTCTTGAGCTCTTAATCCTTTTAATCCAGTTATTGGGCCAAGGTGATGTCGTGTATAAGATTAACGTCAATGACAGCTCAATTTTATAACGTTTATAAGTATATTTGAGTTAATGAATGTTTTGTGATCAAACCTTCGTAGTACATTTTTAATAAGCGACTTATGTCAATCAAAAGCCAGTTGTAGATTAGTCGTTGTACAAGTTTTAAGATTAGGGAAATTGATAAGTTTTATTTCGATTAACAAGTAGTTTCACCTGCGTTGCATTGGCGACATTCCATAATTTTGAATTTGGAACGTTTAGTTTAAAACGACTTTAGTAATTAATTGTACACCTGTTTGCTTGAAAATGAACCTATATCTTAGATACTTTTTTTAAAACATCGTTTTAATAAATCATTATGTATAGTGTAAGTAATTATTTATTTAATTTAGACTTTTGGGTACATTTAAATTATAATAATAACAATAAACTTAAAAACAAACATAGTGCAATTGGCGGCTTTATCACGACTAAGCAATCTCTTCTAGGCTACCCTAATTGTTGCCTTGCCTAAAAAAAATGTGATAAGATTAATATTACACTTGGATATTTTTCTTAGTTACGTTATTTTACTTAGTATCTTTATTGAAAGCTTAAACAATCTTTTCATAATAATTAATTATAATATATTTCTGTAAAAAAATATCCCCTCAGAGTGTGACACATCTTTTAAGTCTATAGAAGTTATGTCGGCACCTGTTAAAAGATTTTATTATTTCAAGTAGGACCAGAGAAAATTCACCGCATGCATAACAAAACAGTGAACAATGACCGATACAGCCTCTGTGACGAATCAAAGAGGTTGTGAACGGGAGTGAGAAAAAAGGACACCCGTCACAATACATGGAATATTTAGTGTCCTAATTGGCAAATACTCGTACGAATTATATCTGTTTAGTGGATGTTATAGAATGGAGTCAAATTATAAAAGTGTTGCTTACTAATGATAATATGAACTTAGGACGGTAATATTTTAAATATTGTTTCACTAACACTTAATATTTTAGACATTCAAGTCGAGAAAAATATAAATATTTCGTTTAGGTTAACGTCGCTGACAGCTTAATTTTATAATATTTATTAGCATAACCAAAAAAAGATTAATAACAACATAATTATATATACATTATACATGTTATTAATTATACGTTTAAACATATTTTTTAATGCAAAACCACTATAATATGTTAGAAGATGGCTTCAGTTTTATTGCTTTGCCTTTAAGAGTTATCGGATAAAATAACAAATTTAGGTTCTAAGACTGTATTTGTCAGTCGGCCATTATCCAGCATCCTAACCCTGAATCAAGACAAGTTTAGGCGCGGTTAATATTCCCTGCTAGTCACTAAAAACGGCACCTGGAATCTGCAATTTAGGACAATGCTACGCCCAAACGTGGACTATTCGAGGCAAATATTCCATTCGCGACGCTACCCCATAAATTAAAGAGATAAATGGTGCTTCAACAATGGTTAAATAAACCAGTATTTCTTATGACGCGAAATAATCATTGTTAAGGTGTCGTAAAAAGTATGAATACCAATTGTGTGTATAACAATGTGTTACGGTATTAAGGGGATTTAATGCCTACAATTCAATTGATGCAAAAACTGAAGTGCATTTATATGGTCATCTTTTAATAGACTATAGAAGTGTATCAACAAACCTATTGTGAATATGTAATAGTGACGTTTTACACTTCATTTTCAAATATGATGTCTTTATGAATGTTTGCAAAGCACTATTAAAATTGAAAGCATATATCGTGCACGGCACGCATCAACACCAACTATGCAAGTGCAGCCCCCACATACAACGAACAATATTAAAGCTTTGACTTGTTTAAGCTATCGCGGAATATGGTTAAAAGAATAAGGATGTCTTTAGAGCTAAATCACCTGCATCACGAGCCCACCCCACATAGACACTCTCACGTAGTTACCACTATTATCTATCACACCAACATTGGATTCCGTGAGGATCACAGGATGTGTTCTAACTTGGATTCTGCCACTAATATCAACCATCGCACTCCTCTTCTGCTTCATTTAATAATAAGTTATAATAGCTGCTTGTTTGTCGTTCTCCTAGTTTATAAATTCTGTGCTGTTTTGATTTGCTTTGTATTATATTTTTATAGTTATGTCCAATGTATTTAGTTTTTCAATGTATAGAGATGTATCTGTTTAATTTCCTTAATAATTAAATTAAATCACTCAACACAGCCGAATTCTGTATTACTTACGTATTTAATCATTTTTATTGATTTTTCCATTCATAAACCTTTTTGTATGTATATATATAAATTTTATCTTCCTTTTTTAATTTATAAATTATTTTAGCCCTAGTAACACGAAATAAATATATACATTTTTTGCTCTCGTCTATGACATATGAATATTAAAAATTATACTAAAAACGCCTTTTTTATTATTACTAACATAATTATAAAATTGCCGGGCTGTATAAATCTTTTTTGAGCAGTGTTGGCCTAGTGGCTTGAGTGCGACTCTCATCCCTGGGGTCGTAAAGGAAAACTTCATGAGGAACCTGTCAGACCCAAAACCGACGATGCCAGGCATAGAAGGTTGATTACTTATTAGAATTGTTGCACTATTGGTACATATTATGATATTTTTATGTGCCCTTTAAATATATTTTTATTAATAACATTTTTAAAAGTATATGAAAAAGATCTTCGTAATACTTTTTAGTACATCTACATTTTCTTAATTAAAATTAATGTACGAAGCTTTTGTCAAAACCACTTGATAACCACATTTTATCCGGAAGGAAGAACGAATGTATACTCAGCGTCGAGATCAGAGAGCGTTCTTGAAAAGACGGTGATGTAAAAATAAGTGTTTACTTTGTAGGAACCGCGCCGCTTTGAAGTGGCTTCCATTTTTAACCCTTTTACTAGATAATCCTAATTGTAACGTTTGTAGGTAACCGGCTCTTTATATTTTATCACGCGGTTAGGGTAATAAAACAAGATGAAATTCTAACATTAAATGTAAGAGTATTCACATTTGTAATCCTTTGCTTTTGGTCTCACTACTGTTATGCTAAACTGTAATAAAAACTTTTTTAAAACAGCTCCAAATTTTTTAATACAAATTTTCATCACTTGGCAAAAAAAAACAACTGTGAGGCCAGGGCTTCCAACACTTAAAAAAAAGACGGTAAAAATAGGCTTGTATAGCAATGGGCGTTATAAAATTATATACATAGAATGTTATTTGAATGTCATGTGAAGATAATCATATAATATGTAAGCCCGTACTCTACCCGACTAAACCCTAAGTAGGTGGTGCCAGCACTCTCCATAATTATTTATTGCACTATTTATCCGGTACGGAACAATGAATCTTGTAAATCACGGTCCCCCGACATCTCAAGATAGATACGTCCAGCCCTCAGCCTCTAAATCGTTAAAGCAATTTTAGCCACGCAACGACATTAGAGTAGTGGAATTTTTGCAATACACGAGTAGTCCTGAGGTCAAATACACAAGAAATATGAGATGTGCGTCGCAATACAACGAAGAAATGCTGCGTTAAAAGTATACACATCCACCAAACTTTTTAAATTAGTATTAATTTAGTTTAATTATTTTTATTATTACTATGTAGGTAAAATTCTAAATACTATATATTTGATTGTTATGATTACTAAAAAGCGTTATTTTTAATTTAATATAAATTGTATGAAAAATGCAATTGTTAATTATTATAAAACAGTAAATATTTTCGCTGACGTTTTTTTTTTTTTTATTAAAGCAAGCGTCGTCACTAATGACAGAATAAATATCAGACATTATTTCTATTACAAAAAAATATTTTACAAATTTCCTTAACAAATGGGAATGTATCAGAATTTATTTGTTAGACATAAAGGTAATATTACTGTGATTATATCATTTTTATTTACTTATTAAACGTGACGTCTAAATTCGATAAGAAAATAAAACGACCAAAACGCCTCTTGACAATCTTTTACAAACATTTGGTGTTGTATAAACGAAAGTATTAAACAATTTTGTGCCATCTCAACTGCAGTATCCAGCCCTCTAAGAGAATTTGCCCACGCTTCACGTGTTCCCCTCTATTTGCCCCTTAAATTTAGGGGAATGCAATCATTCCCTTTGATTCTTCTTCCGTCTTGTTCAATTAGAAACGTCGCGATCTCTACCGTAAAATGGCTTCACAGACAAGAGCACTAGTATTAATTACATTTTTTATTTAATAAAGAACACTTCACTTTGATGTCAAGGCATCTTCGTTAGAAATTAAGCGTTTATTTTTGTCGGTTGCTAAAATGTACCTACATTTTTATGTATAATAAATTTTTCACTTAAAACCTTCTTTATTTGTAGTTCTCTTTATATCTTTTCAGACGTTTAGAATTTATAATTTCGGTGGAGATTTATAAAGGTGAAACTTATCTTAATTAAAAATTTACCCACTTCCAAATGAAAAAGTAGAATTAAATAACTTAGTCAAGAGAAATGTATTACTATAATTAATGTATTGACATACAGTGTATGAAGATCCAATTAGCCTATTTATTAGAAGTCAAATATCAATTAATATCCTGAAAACTATAATTCTACCAGTCCCTATCAGACCTATTCGCAAAATTACAGTTGCATAGCAAATGCGAATCATTTTATTAGAATAGTAGGCAAACACACTTTTTGACACTCCGATCATCTTAATAGGTTCACGAACGGCGGATAGAAATCAGTAGTTTTAATGTCGGTTGAAATGAATAATACGTAAAATGGTACAGTTATAAATCTTACAGTAGATCAACCCCTTTTAATCAATCAAATGATTTACGTATGAAAGGGGTGAACCATATAACAGTACACTATATCGAAATATGTAGCTAATGTCCTTGGCACCGGTTGGGAATTGACAGTCGCAGGTGCGAGTTATGAGTCGCGGTCAGGCTTGGGCTAGGTGCCAAACTGGCATTTCAGTTAGCCTCCGAGAATATACTTATCGGGTACGTGTTGTGAATTTCGTATAAGCATTGAAGTCCCGTTATTGTCACAACTCCCTAGCAGACAGCCGGACACCATACACAATTCTTGCGGCAGATTTATTGATTATATGACCAAATAGAATGATTCTGTGGCAAACCCGAAATAAATTTTTTTCGCTATTTTTTTTAATTTTTTATATAATAGGGGGGTAAACGAGACGCCAAAAAGGCAGTCGTCGCAGCCCATAGACACCCATTTTTAGTGGGTGCGTTGCCGGCCTTTAAGGGAGGAGTAAGCTCGTAAATTATGGCCAAAAAAATATAGCTAATTTTGTGAAACTCAAAGCGTTCTATTAAATTTCATTTTAAAGAGTTTCCAGAATATTAAATGTCTATTTATATTTCGTAACAACTTTCGTTTTAATGTCTATGTTCTTAATTTTAAGCATGGCAGGACATCTCTGACAGTTAAGAGATTGACTTCATAACACTACCGGGAGACACGCAGATGCGTTGCTGGCCTTACACCATTTTTTGACTGTAAATCGAAAATGATTTGACTTAATTATTTTTCTTAATTTGTTTAAAAGTATTTCGCTCTTCTATAAAAGCGACTATTTAAAAGAAAATCAAAGTTCTACCGTTATCTTTGAAATCGGGATCCATTCATAGATTTTTTATACAATCCCCATAGTAATCTCGCATGTGAGACAAATTGCTATATTTGGCCCATTATCATGCACGAGTTATTCACTTCCGCACGTCCTATATTCACATGATGTTAATATAAGGATTTTTATGAATTTTTACCCTAACATTACGCTCAATAAAGGACAGGAATAAGTGAAGCTTATAATAATCGTTTTTGAACGTTAACAAAAAAAATCATAAGCACTGTTAAAATATAATATAACTTCGGGTTTTATATTGATAGCAGCCTGTTTTTGAAAAAAACATGGGTCAATCATTTATTTGCACTTCGTTACAATAAATACAGTACAAATAAAATAATTAAAATAAGTAACGATAATAAAAATGAGGGCGGCCTTATCATTTTCGACCGATATCGTCCAGGCACTAATACTGTGAGGGCAAAAACTAAATAAAGAAGTGCAACTTACACATAAATAATGGAACAATATGTGAACAGATAGTATTGTCTTTTATTTACATAACTTTTACACATTTAAAGAAAAACACTTTTTTACGGATTATAGTTATGTATTATTGTATTTAAACTTATAATTATTTATACAAATAATTTTAAGTTTTTATAATTTTATAATTTAAACAAAAGTTTAAATTTAAAATTATGTACAAATAATTATAAGTTTAAATACAATAATACATAACTATAATCCGTAAAAAAGTGTTTTTCTTTAAATGTGAACAGATTATTATAACATACAATTTCCTTTTTTTATAACCGAGGTGGAAATGCATTTGAGGATCACATGCTCTCGGAAAAAGTATGTGGGACTCCACCCGCACCAGAATCTCTGCTATTCAGTAATCCACCTTCAGTAGTTCCTAACGCTCCCAGGTATCTCTCGAATTCTACCCGGGACTCAATGGCATAACTGTTACACTTGAAACCTCCGGAGCAATATACATTAGTAGGTTAGCATATCATCACCTATTTACTTAGCAACGTAAAATTCCCATTATCCTCTGTTTGTTTTTTCAAAATCTTCCAAAGTATTCATTACATTTAAAACCTAATACATAACCTACTTAATACATATAATATTCTTTTAGAGCTTAACCATTCCCTTTTCTATGAATCTTAAATTTCATCTCGAGTGTGTTAAATTAGGTCAACTCATTGTACAAGACTACAAAAGCTGGGAGCTGCTACAAAATTATTTTGTTCACAATTATGAGGAAATTTTATTATTTAACAGCGTATTTGTTTTTATCACGTTGTTTTAAGAATTATGAAGAATACATTACATAAATGTGTTAATTGTGAAAAAGTTTATTTTTACCAAATCATGTCGAATGTATTCCGAAAATGTTATCGATCGAGATTACTTGCAAACTCACTTCACCTAGCGCAGTGATAAGCGTATTCGGCGTATTAGTATAAACTATTCATAGAATACTACTCAATAAGTCAACTATATTTTTGTCATTTTACATAAAAATATGATGAATAAACCTTCAATAGTCATCACAATATCTTATTTTTTTATGTTACATGAGGCGAAGCCTCACCACATTTAGATGCCCGCCCATGGACACTCGCACTGCCAGAAGGCTCGCAAGCACGCTGCCGGTATTCTAGGAATTGGTACGCTCTTTCCTTGAAAAACCCTAAGTCGAATTGGTTCAGAAGTATTCAGTGGGCAGCTGGTTCCACATCGTGTTGGTGCGCGGCAGAAATTACCTTAAGAAAGCTCAGTTGTGGAACGACGGACGTCAAGGCGATACGGGTGGTATTTTGTATTCTGCCGTCCGATGATGAAACTCAGCTGCAGCTACTAAATCTTTTGAGTATCGTATCCGGAAAATTGACTTGGCTGGGATATATATATTTATATTGTAAATTATAAATTAATTTAAATAGTATTACAAAAGCCTCATCTTACTTACCCATTCTGGGTAGGTCACTACTATAAGATAAACCGACCCCATACAATTCAGCCTACACGACTTAGTTCCGGTGTAATGAAGCGCTGTGCAAGAGTTGACGACGTCAGAAATTCGTCGCGCTATGGAACGAATCGCAACCGAACACGGCTTAGTGATTGTGCTTATAACAATCAGACTATTAATATGTGAGGACCGGTTTATTATGAAATAGTGACGTTTCATTGATGAAGGGCTTTTTGTGTGTTTAGAGAATGTTTTAATATGCCATATCATGTACCTTCTATTTGCGATTACGCGAGAGAAATGTTTGTGCGCGCATTTTTTTTTAAGAAACTTCTCTTCACCATAACCTTATGCAATTAAATTTTAAAAGTATGTAACAAACAGTTCGTGTAAAAATTAATATAAAAATACCACAACGCCCAAGCTCACATACGTTCTTTACCGTATCAAATGTAATAAGTAATTAAAATTATTATCAGGCACAGGAAATCGCGTACTCAATATTACTTAAAACTAACAATTGGTATTACGCAATCATCCAAGTATGCAACGGTAATATTGATCAATTACATCATTCTACAATTTTGTATGCTTCTCTTGCAACTTGTGTGGTTAGAATTTGATAAATAATATTATTGGTATAAGATTGCTTGCTAGCATAACAAGCTGCGAAGAAAAAAATAAAGTTTGCATTGCAAAATTATAATTCTAACGATAAAAACAGAAGATGGATTGAAGATTTAGAAGCGTATGTAAGCGAATGGAAAAAGAAAGCCATGGATGACGAGATGTGGAAAAATCAGGCCTTTACCCGTGAAACGGTTCCGTTCAATAGTACAGAAGGAAGTCATCGAGTAACATGAAAAAAATGCAAAAACTGTACTTTTATTCGTTTATATTGAAATATTCTCGCCATGCCTAATAAAAACTGCTCAATGCACTAACATTAATTAATCGCGCGTAAAGAAAGAAATTAAAATATTTCTCATGCAGTGCATTTTGAAAGCCTTGTATTAATTTCTACTCAGCGGTCGTGTACCAGTTGAAAATGCAAATGTAAACAGCTGTTTATTAATGCTCGCATTACATTGGCTTAAGCCTTAATTACTACTAGTGGGCGACACTGACTTGTAGCTTGTTCGTGACTAGAACCTCGACTGTATCATATCATATGCTGTACAAAATTCTTTATTTATGCGCAGTTATGTTAATTACCAGTTCAGAGCTTCCACGCTGTTTTTATTTTTTACTTGAAATACTTTGTTTAGGCGTAATATAAAATGACCGTTGAGCGTCGTACGCATAAATATTTCTATGCGCTGTGGACTTTTTAATATCGTTTTGTCGCAAACTTTTGTAGATAATCATTTTTTAGCGACGGATAGAATACAATCTCTTCGCTCTTTAAACTATTTATTTGATAATCAATATAAACTAATTATAGTAAAATATACATGTCTATGTTTAAAAACTGGTGTATGTTAAAATCTAAAGATAGCATATTGGCACAATTGAACTGTCATTTTCATACAAACGTCTATAAGTCTTTGCTCATACACCGATCCGCCCTACCATGGATAGCTTGTATCTACAGATGGTTATTATATTCCATCGATTGGTTATTGGCACACTTATCAATATTTGGATTAAGATGTCTATTTCAGATCGTTTGGGCGTAAGAATCACCGTAATAACTGAAATCGGCCAGGAACAAACAGGAATTAATTCATGTAAACCCGTGGCAATCGATTCACTTCTGTTAATTAAATGAAGACATCCACTAAACTAAGCAAAGATGACAGAGTTGCGAGCGTGCTCGACTGGGACCGGTATTAATTAATTAGATGATCCGATAGAGAAAAAGTACAGGTTGGTTTAATGGCACTTTGTGATACTATGTCGAGCCTAGATAGCGTTTAATTGTATTGAATTTTCACATGACAACACAACACGCAATGTTTGGACTCAATTCCCGATACTCATGATAATTAATTAATAATAGCTTTATGTCCCGTTATCGGAATTTGCTATTTTGTCGTTATTATGAGATGACAATTCAACAAACCCGAAAATTGCTTTGTATTATAATAGGTTTAGAGTAATTATTGTACAATTATTATTATTAATCGATTTTTAATGCAGAATATCACATCTCTCATAACTAATAGAAAAATAAGAAAATGGACGGTTTGTTTACGAATTTCAATACATTAAAAATAAAGCAAAAATCACTTGGAGGTGTTCTAATCAAGGTCCCCAGACAAACCTGCATATACACGAAGTATATGATTTTAAAATCCTTAACATTCTTCTTAAAAACCAACCCCTTTTACATATTATATGGATCTTATTGCTATTTTTTAAGTAAGATTACATTAGTCGCATTTTTCTTTAATGTATGTGAAAATTAGTCGAGCATTTAACACTGCTAAGCCAACGCCTGGTGGCTTAAGCGTGCGACTCTCATCTCATAGGTAGCAGGTTCAATCCGCGACTTTGGACCAATAGACTTTCTGTCATACCATGAAACCGGCTTGCCTTACTATGTTACCAACATACAACTTAAAAGATACATATAAATAAAACCGTCACACATGTATTTAGCCCAATACATTTTATATATCTAGTATAAACATTAAACCATTGAAAAGAATCCATAGAAATCGACTAAATATGTTCGTCACAGTTAATATGTACCCTTTTGTTATTCGATTAAAAAAATAACTATTGTAAATCAATGTAAAAAGTATGACGAATCGTCGTGTGATTCATGTATTTTTGAATGGGTGCTTATATTGATAAAAAATCCTAAAACACGTCAGTTTAAACGCTTTTATTAAAATAAAGTACCCACATTTTTCTGATTACATAATGTTAAACAGGCATATCGGTAATCTTTATTTAAATTTAATATAATTAGAAGTTCCTGAACATAAATCTAAATAAAATCTATTAATTTTTTTTAACAGATTAAAACGACGTGCTTAGCTCTTACGCAATAGTTTACATAAAAAAAACTCAGTGGCTCTACAACTACGTCTAGTCTTCAGATTGTTTTATGTATAAAATAATCATTTGTCAATCTAATAGGCAAGTTAGTGACCAGCCTCCTGTGCCTGACAAACGTCGACATGTTTGCAAGGCAAGCCGGTTTCCCCACGATGTTTTCCTTGATGAACAGGGGGTTCGACACATAAAAAAGAAAGTCCATTGGCGCACGGCCGGGATCAAACCCACGACCTCAACATTGAGAGTAGTACGCTGGCTAGCACTGCTCTTGTAGTTGAATGATAAACTAAAAATAATATAAAATACGTTTATTATGGAACATAAGATACACAGGTATCACTTATTCCACGTCATTAAATTTGAACCTGTAGGCATCCCTACTCATCGGCAAAGAAGACAGAGGCCGAGAGAAAAAGCCGGCGTATAAAACTCTCGGTATTCTTTTAAAAAAGCAAATCATTGAACAATACTTATTTTAAAACAAATGTCGCAAATTAATTAGAAGTAGCTTGCCCAGCACTACTCCCAGGCCCTTTTATCAACTAGATAATCGCTGACTTTATAGTAAGCCTTTTTACATAGCTTTTCGTTAATACATTTCTTAAATTTATTATACCTTCAATAACCTTGTATTACCTAAATCCACTTGGTTCTAGGATTCTAAAACACAATATAGCCTAAGTATTGATTTACCAACAAATGTTGGGGTCCGTTAAAAGGATTGCAAACAGAGCAGTTACTAGCCGTTTCCCTTATGTGATATAAGTGCATAAAAGACTTAGTTATTTGCTTGAAACTGCTAAGTTACTGTTGATGTTTACGTTGTTTACAGCTATATTCTGGTCTTTATTTACTTAAGTTACTTGAGATATCGTAAGACTCGATGTATATCTTTTCATAAGGTAAAATTTTACGGTCTGTATTCGATAGATGTATTGGAAAATAATGTCTTAAATTTTGAGCATATCTAACTAATCAAATAATTTATATTTAGAAAGACATGGTAGTAAACTTACTAACTTTTTTCCGGGATAATAGAAAACACCGCAATTTTGCAAATAAAACTAATTAATACAGACGTATAACCATTGTCCTAATTCAATATATCTCTTAGTAAACATTCTATTTGCTTTGTCGTGACTGACGCCAGATGCATAGAGGGGTGGCGGATTATATTGAATGCCGTAATATAATCTCTCATATATAAAATTCTCGTGTCACAATGTTAGTTAGGTACTACTGCTCCCAAACTGCTAACCCGATACTTCTACTATCGGCTACTATCTATATTTCGGACCCCTAAGCGGTAAGGGGTGTGGACGTGGATTTCTAGACATTTTTTTGTTTCCATTTTTTATGATACAGCATCCAAAAATATGTTCATACAATCCTTAAATTGCATCAATCATTATTTTTTATTTGTTATTTAAGAACTTATAAATTGAATTCTGAGGTTTAAATACAGCAAAATCACGGAAAACCTTAAAAGTTTTCATTCTGGAAAACGTCTCTGGGGTAGCATAGCAAAAAGGTTCCATGTTGGTATACGTAGGCTAGGCAGTTAGAAATGAAGTTGGCGGGGGCAGCTAGCTATAACATAACATTTTATAGGCCTTTCATTATGTTGTAAAATATGTAAAACGTCAGAATATTAGTATACGTTTAATAATTCCGTCGCAATTTTTAATCAATACATCATACTCTTGCTTTTTCGGTCGTGTATATAATTTTCATAGATAACTAACACAATAGTCGGCCTAACTCAAAGTGATGCCCAATGAGATTTAATTCGATATCACTGATCGTATATTGTCGCCAGAGATGACTTCGATACTGTTTTATGATCCGGGCTCTGATATATTCATAAGCGGAGCGAATATGCAGTGAAAATATATATTTACCTGATTCTCATGTTATACTTTAATACATACAAATTTCTATACTATTTAGATTTGTCAGTAATACAATGTTAGTTTTCTTTTCGCTTATACCGATTATTATTTATCTACTGATCAAATAATTGTATTAATTACAAGAGTAAGCGTAAATTTATAAGAAGTGGGGAAAAGGTATTATGAACACAAAAGTGAATGCAAGTTAATGTGAAGCGTATGGGAAGGGGGGATATACATTATATACATATAGTTAATTTCATAAAATTAACTGAATACTTAGTTGTATTAAAATTTGGCCACACAATAGACACATATAAATAAATCATAGATGATTTGTTCCAAACTGTTCCTAATGATTCTTACTGATATCTAATACTACATAAAATAGGTTTAAAATATTTAATTAATTAAAATAGTATAATAACAGTCGATCAATCTAACATAAAATCTCGAAGAGTGTCAACGTGTTAGCAACCTTATCCGATGTCATTTATAGGATTACGGCGAGATGGAACAGATACCGAGCTTGGATGGGTGAGCGAAGAATGTATAGATCAGTGCTAGCTTTGTTTTTATGTTAATTAGAAACCAGTCAGACGGGCCCGTGTTCAAACTTCCGTTGTAACTGTTCACAATTGTGTATTAAGGTACTTGTCGTAGTTTAGAATTTAACTCTTTACCTTTTACGACGAACGGAAATGACGTTTAAATTTTATTTTAGTTCGGACTATCCGTTTTTCCTGCCACGGAGATTTTTGTTTTTTGACAGTGGGTCTAGGTGTTAAACAGCCTAGGCGTCCAATAAAAAGGTCCTGCTTTCGATGCCATGTAATTGACCCGATGGTCAACCAACTCGGAACAATTACATGGCAACTTGACATTATTTTATGACATTTTGGGATAGAATAGATACCTTAGTATACCTGTATTGTAAATTATTGTAGTAATAACATTATTGTACTATATTTGTGACTAGGTTTTATAAGATTCTCACAAGTATTGTCGTAGGTTCGTCTTTATTGTGACTGTTAATTTTTACGAATAATGTTCTACTACTGTTATTGTAACATTATTTTCCGATTGAAGCGCAGACTATCTGCTGTGGTCTCTAGCTCTTCAATTTAAAATAATTATTATCTACTAAATAAAATCCAATTTAAGCCGCTGTTAAATATTTTGTACGATGCGTTGTTATTTCTATTATAATATATGAGATTATATTTATTACAATTCATATAATGCATGACTAACAACTTTGACTAACGACTTTAAACAGAAATAAGAAAAATTGTTTAAACAAACGGTGATTAAGTACGAACAAGTTGCATCTATTTTTGGTGAAGATTACTGTGTACTAATCAGTTTGCTAATGAGTGTATCCGCTTAAATATTCACACTTAGTTAACGTGTTAAGATGTAACTGATTTTGTTTGAAAACACTGCATATTAATGAATGGCGTCTTCGGCTCTTTGACTTTTATAAGACTAGGTACAAAAAGTTGGCGTTATACTCGTTGTTGGTGACTGTCAATTGTTTTATAACTTGCATTAATCAATAAAACTTTACGTCAAGCTGTTATGGCTATAGTGACAGCTTCCCCTATGACACACTGTGTCGTTGAAATTCTGACTAGTTTGTTATTAGAAATAATTTTTATTTTCATAATCAAAAACAGTTCTATAATAAACAATTGTATTATTATTTATTTAATTCGTAGCCTTGCAGCTTTTTTTGGACAAGAAACACGCAGATATCCAGAAACTGGCAGTGAATGGCAAAGTGGAGAGCACCAGACCTCGCAGTCAATCCCCTACTCGCTGGATCGATCAAAGAAAGGTCATTTAATGGTCTTATCATCACCCAGGTGTAGAGGCTTGACGAAGACTGGGGAGAATGGAGGAAGTTGTGCGGCGCCACTTACACGACTTTCAGAAATGAAGAGTGCGACTGCGCTCTTATATTATACTAAAATTGTCTTAAAAAATAACAATGATACTAAAATTGTTGAACACAATTTCTATACATTTCATAATTTTTTTTAACACATAACACACACACACACACACTACAATGACAAATTATTAGTAAATTTTTATTTTAATGTTATCTTCGTCGTATATATTATATGGTACAATGTTTTAGCTAGTTTTAAATAAGAAATTATAAATGTATTCTAATAATTTATTTTCAAAAAACTACGTTTTATCAATAACCTTTAAAATAAGAAGGATATTAATAAGAACAGGAAATTTTTTGATCATAATTAAATATTTTGTTTCAATAGTTTCAGCTTACTTAAGTAACGTACACTTGTAGATTTAAAACCTGTAGTTTATTTCCGTGGTAAAAAATCTTTGCATTAGCCGTTCTCATAAACAGGTAGTATCTTCAAACAATTGTAACTGTATAATCGAATAAAAGGCACGCTATAACAGGCTATAAAACAAATCACCCAGCACGACGAACAAGCTCATTATATTCAAAATAATATTTCATGGCTAAGAATTGTAACCGCAAATCAGAGCACCATTCTATGTAACGATTTCCTATGATAATGATCGACTTTTTGTATGAGAGCTAGCGGAGCAGAAATATAGCTTCCGCCAGCTTAACGCGTGCTTTAAAAGCTATGTAGGCCTGAATATTTGTATTATTAAAGCCTTTAAAAATACGTTTGTTAATGAATATTTAATTTTAAAAAAAACTTATATTACAAAGGTATGAGTTAAGTATCTATCTGTATTAAATTGCTGTTCCTTTGTCTCGCTAATATTTCAGAATGGCTGTAGCGATTTGGCTAATTTTGATCTTGAAATAATGGTCCAAGTTCAAGGAAGATTCAAACAGGTATATAATTTAATTTATACAATAATATACTACAATTACTAAATAATACAATAATAATTTAATACAATTTGTCATCAAGTTGATTCGAGATTGGTTCATATTATTAACAAATTGATATTTTTTTTATATGTAAGACGTGTGTACTGGACAACGTCTGTTGGTTCCACTAGTAAGTAATGAAAACAAGCAAGACACACACTGATGGTTCAATTAAAGGTTATCTTATAGTATGAGTAGTAGTGGCCTTTCTGGCTAAAGCGACGATATTAGATTATACGATTGACGATCTTCAAAGATATACGCCGGTTTTTTAATTAAAATTGTGTGAATAAAATGAACAACAATTTTAAAGTTTGTTTTAAAATACATTTTTGTTATGTCAGTTTCAAATTTTAAAAACCCACAATTAACATGAAACAGGATACGAAGAACGATCGTCATTAGGACTTTTAATTAGAATGATTTGATATTTCCGTCCGATCCACCTTCTAATTACGTCTTAGAAATTATTACAATGTTTGGTAATGAGCAGTGTAATACGGGGCCCGAGGGTAGCGTCATCGCAAATGCTTTTATTTTCCGATAACTAAAAATATATAAGGTATGAATTCAAAGATTCTGTGATCTTATATTATTAACTGCGACATTTCGCTTTATTATTTGCTTTTACAAGATAAATTATTTTTTATTAAAACTTTCAGTAGGTACTTTCCTTATTTTAAAATTTCCTAAAAAGAAGTTTGGTGAAATAACCTGGTGATGAAGCGCGTTTGTTTCAACAATAAAATTGTTCAAATATCCTATAACCTCTAGATGGGGCAAAGGGCTGCCACTGTGAGTCGTGATCGGTCTTGAACCTTGTGTTTCACTTCGCTCCAAGTCTTTCCGGCTATCTTTGCCTTAAAAAAATATCATACAAAGCATTATTATTACTGCTTTTCGTATTAATCATCGTAAATACTTGAAACATTTCCCGGCACTCGCGAAAGTTGGGCGCGGCTATCTCAATCCACGTACATTATTATTGCACGACTCGTGCGCCGATTTTATCGTGCGACATTCATTTAGTATGACAATATCCTTTTACTAATTCTTTTAATCATTGATGTAAGGTATGGAATTATAATGAGGTTCTTGTCTAACATAGTGAATGTTAATTTTATCTATATTATGTTTTTTGTATCTGTTGCTAGCGACATAGTAAGGGCTGTCCCAACATCTAAAACTAATGGATCCACAGGTTCCTTGGATGCATACCTTGGCAAAGTAAAAGACTGCGGGGCCGCCCACTAGCTAGATGGACTGACGACATCGTCAAGACGTTTGGCTGGTTTCCTAGGATTCAGAGAGGCTGGTACAGGATGTTTAGAGGAAGGTGGAGGACATCCAGAAATAAAACAACTAAAGAGGCGTATGATGATATGTTTTTTGATCATTATTTCATCTATAGAAAGTTAGACAGTGTCGAAAATATGCCGGATTCCTCACGTTGTTTTCCTTCACCTTAGTTCGAGTTCTAAATGCGCACATAGAAAGAAAAATATGTTGGTACATGGTCGTGATTCGACTGCACGATCTCATGGTTGAGCCACGCAGAATTCTTTGGGTTAACACATCTCAAAGCATCTGAAACATACTTTAAAATTATTATTTCAGAATAGGTTCGTTAAGACTTTGATTAGTTATAGTCGTAATTTTGTATTCTCTCTCTCCCTTTCATAATGGCACTTATAATGGCCTATAACATGAGAATAATTCCAGTGCTTTAAAGCCTTATATTATTCACAACACGAAAATCGCAAAAAGCTGTTTAAAACTGATCATTGAGGTGTGAAATTATGCAGAAAAAGACATCCTGAAGTAAAAATAATTACAATGTTCAATGGTTCGAGACTAATAAAACTTGCCAATGACTTATTCTTAAGGTGTACCGTAATTTAGGTTTTAACAGTTAGGAATGTCTTTAGTTTTTATTATTAATTCAATATTTTTTTAATATATATTTTCATACATTTTTTAATACAGTTGCTCAAAAAGTGGCATATTGCAGGGAGGTATAGCGTTCGGAAAGTGGGCTATTACACACTAGTGCTTTTTCTTTGCCATTCCCGCACTCGTGCGTTTTCTTTGCCAACTGTCAAAACAATGTGTATTAAAAAGAAAAAAACAACCACGAAGGTTTTATTAAAAAGATTCATAGAAGTTTTTATGATATATGATTTCTAAATATTATAATAATTGGATTCAATAAGTTCGATTAGGTTTCTTTTCATTTCATATCAATTAAAAAAATATTAAAAAGAATTTTATAATATATGCAAATACGTATTTTTAAAAAGTTTACGAATAATTGGATTCAATAAGTTAGGTTAGGTTTATTTTATTTCATATCAATAAAAAAATATTAAAAAGAGAAAACTAACCATGAAGTTTTTACTACAAAAATCACAGAAGTTTTTTGATTCATGCAAATATTTTAAAAAGAAGCTACTATTTGTTTCAATATCAGATTTAATGATTTGATTCATTGAATTAGATTTGAATTTCTTTCAATAAAAATAGTCTACTGAAGAATTGGCTGTATGGGCCAAGTTCCCTTTGCCTACCCAGAATGGGTGAAGAAAAGAAAAAACAAGCTTTGCTCATATTCTTTGCGGTTGGCGCCATTTTCCAAAAATGTTCTTTCGAGTTGAGTTATTTGTTGCACAAAATGAATTTCGACGATATTTTATTTGAATGAATACCACCCGAACGCAGTATAATTGCACAAAACGCTTCGGAGAACAATTTACCGGAAACATACTTATAAGTCGCTACATATCTACGTGCAACGAATTTATTCCGTAGAGAGAAGAGAAAAAAAGCAAATAGTTTAATTAAATTGCTTAATTTTTTCGCAACTGTATTAAAAATAGTCGTTCAGTACACGTGCGGTACCGTCATTGCAACTCGTCCCGACTGTCAACCCTCACCTTCGGCTGCGCCTCGGCTCGGGTAGACATTCGTCGGAACTCGTTGCAATGACAGGCTTTCCGCACTTGTAATGAAATGTACTATTTACGTATTATCAATGAGTCTTGGCAGTGTATGAACTAACCACTGTTACCATGGTAACCATGTTTTGTACGTCACCATAGTTAGGAACACGGATATGTTTTAGTCAATAACCTCAAAAAGGTTAAATCGGCAGCTATGTATTTCAAACTGCTGTAACTTAATATAGATTGCAATCCTCTTTTTTATGTTAAGTGTGTTACGCCCAAACCCAATAACCTATATCAATCCGTTTTCGACCATCTGGAATCTTAACCTAAATATTCATAAAAATGTGCCAATAACCAATGGATGGATTGTAATAGCCATCTGTCGATACAAGCAATCCATGGTAGGTCGGATCGGTGTATGTGCATAGACCTTTGCATGAAAATGACAGTTCAACTGAGCCAATATCCTATCTTAAGATTTTAACTTACACCAGTTTTTAAAATAATTTAAAAGCTATTTGATATGTTTTAAACATAGATATGTATATATTAATATTATTTGAACGGTTTTATTTACTTTATTTGGTTTATATTTATTATAAAATATGAGTGGAATATATGATAAAGAGTGAATATATATAGGAGACCGATCGACTATCACGGTCTGATCTCAAATTCAATCTGAGATTGTGGATTAATTATTGGGATCGAGAGTTGGAGTAGGTACCGGCGCACGCTTGTTCAGATGATCATATCAATATAAAACTATTGGTCCTGATAATTTTTACTAATAGAAAAATTGAATGACAATTTAGTAAAACAAGTCGAAATTACTTAAAGAGTTAAGTATTAACGCTATTACTATGGGAGGGTAAAAGTTGTCTTAAGCAATTTGGCACTTGGCAAAGAAAGGGTGTCTTGAGTGGGCAGCAAATATTTGGGATTGTATACGATTTATATGCAAGACACGCGTCTGTCTCTACACCCCGTAGTTATATATCATGCAAATCTTTAAAGATTTATTTCGCAAAGTCCTTTATGCCATAAAAGTTTTTATAACTTCCAAATTTTTCGACAAAATGCAATCTAGGAATTTCTAATTTCACGGCATTTGCAAAAGTTTTTGAAAATGTATGAACGATTCGAATTGGCCGTATTATAGAGAAAACACGCAGAGTTTTGGGTTACCTTCGTGTCTCTGTAGCACCAATTATGGCGTTTTGAATTCAAACGATTTTTACCAATAGCATTATATTCAAGGTCAGAATTATTCTGGAATTATCTGAATGAAGAGACAGACTTTTTAGCCGAAGTAACAATTTATTTATTCGTTAAAATATTTAGCTGTAGTCAGTTTAATGTTTAGTTTAAGTTTTCTTTCTGAATATACTTAATTGATATATGTTTTCTGTTTCGTATTTTTTTTCTAGCTGTAAGATTTCTAAAATATAAAATTATATTTTTCCAACACTATCCATTCCCGTTTCTTTGTTTTAATTGTGATTTTCATAAGAGATATTTGTTCAAATTACAATTTTTTGCCTGCTAATTAACTTCCTATCCGATGAAAAGCCTAATTGAAAATTTATATATGTTATTTTCATGACTATAAGACAATAATTTATTACCTAGGTAAATGTAATTCGACAGAACGCAATACGTTTATGAAGATAACTTCCCAGTCACGGCTTACAAAACAAATGGCGCTTAATAATAAAATTTCCCTTTAAAACTTAACCTTTGCCCCGCCACCCCACCTGCAGCCTAAACTGGAAATAAGGCATTGTATACACGATTTGTATACAACATTTTATTAACACCATTCCAATTTTCCCAAAGAACTTTTCTATAAATTCAAATTTTAATTCATTCGTTTCGTCATCGTCAACCTCTTTTTAAATACCTAAACATTTTAAAGAGTTTTACTTTAACTCGAAAAACTCATAGTATTATAATATTATTCGAATATGTTGTGTCTAGTACTCTCTGTATTGGAATTCGAAATAGTGATTTCAACTCTATTGAGATAAATCAAGTAATAAACGCTGGCGTAAAATGCTTCTGGGTATTTGTACGAAAATTCCTAGATTAGCGCGTTTTTATAAATAACATTTGACAATCGCGTTTACAACATATGGTCGAAGTTTAGGTACATTTATAACAACGCGTTTTTGTCGCTTGCCAATCATTCACCTTATGCATTGCATGACAACAACCTATAAACTTCTCAGAGGCTGTCGTTACAAATAATGATATTTAATATAATTTTTTTCAACAGCTATTGTTATTGTCAAGGGTGAAAAGATATATTAATTGTGTAATGATATATTATTATTCCCGTTATATTTATATGGCAATAGACTTTTATTGTTTCTTTCCGGACACGCTACCAATTTTGAATACAGTTTCATTTACAACGCGTAAATTATAATATTACAGTTTATTCTTCGTCTTAACTACTGGGTAATGTACATGACTTTCTCTTGGCTACCATGAGCTTTGTTAAATCCAGTTAAGATGCTTATGATTTCGAGATTAATTCGTACTTTTTCGTACCATTAACTGAAACGTATTAGAATTGCAAGACTGAACGAAAGAACGATGATTTTGTTTTTTTTTCTTTTTAGTTTAAATCAAACTCAAACTTGCTTCTACAAATAATTCTATGAAATATAATAAAGTTAATCTTAAAATTATTTTAAATATTTAGTTTATTGCATTAAGATTAAATTATCATTTAAAATTTAATCTCTAATTTTGTTTTAAGAAAAAATATCTAAAATGATTATTGTAATGTGTTAATCGAATCTTAATCCAAAATGGATCATTTTCCAATATCAAGTGCTCTAAAAGAAAAAGTAATAAAGACTTAAATCTAACTGAAAATTCCAATAAAACTCAAAGTCAATCAATCAGATTCGAAAACCATTTTTCAAAGGCTTATCTTCAAGCCCAGTAACATATGCGGATGACCTCACATTGTGTCAACATAACCCTACCACGATTTTGTTTGCCAATTTTAAAGAAGAAATTCACATATTGTCCACGTTCTTTCTTCGATAATATTTATTTACCTGAAACAAAACACTCGTTTTAATGACTACTTCTATAGGCCTTTAAAAGCACAAGCCTCTTAGACAGTCAATATCTGCATGTAAACCCGTATAGTGCTATACTGTGAAGAGGCAAATAAACTTTATTATTATTATAACTTAAACTTATGTCAAGAAGTGATATATATCCATCCATTCTTGGGGCAACTAAATTTTGTTTTATGGAACAGGTGCAAATTGTAAGTGATACCCCGTCCATGGAGACTCTCGATGCCAGAGGGCTGGCGAGTGCGTTGCCGGCCTTTTAAAATTTGTACGCTCTTTTCTTGAAGGACCCTAAGTCGAATTGGTTCGGAAATACTTCAGTGGGCAGCTATAAAAAAAACTTATCAACTATAACCCTAAAGTTAATTTATTTAAAATATGTATTTGAAGATTTATATTTGAATTGTGTAGTACATATAAACTCGTATTATATGTATGTATTATGAGGAATATAGGATAACAATTCTATACAACATTCTTCAATAGAGTTCACCTATTAGTATGTAAAGGATGTCCCATCTGGCACGCACTATAATCGCTCGCCGTTTGTATTGGAAGTGAATGACTTGAGAATTTTGATCTGAGCATTGGACGTACAGAATACAAGCAATGTCCTAGTTAGTAAGTCATTGTATTAGGATTAAAATCTTCCAATCTATGGATTCGAATCTGATTCCCATAGTCAAGCTGTCTTGATATAAACTTACAAAACATATGAAATATCTTAGCTGAATTGGATTCTACAGATGTCTTACTACCTATATAATCTAAAATTGCAAATTCGCAAATTTAGATTGATAAATGTCAAAAACGATCTGTCAAATTCAAAGATATTTTACAACGATCCATCGATCGGTTATTGAAAAGTATTTCATGAGAAATGGATTGCTATATTAATAACTATAAGTACAAATTGAACTGGAATTGAGTATAGAAAGCGGCCGTATAACAACTCTTAGCCACTGTAAAAAACATAGTGTATAATAAGCAGCCATCCACATACGCATACTTAAGGTCTTATACGAATTTTGTTACTACAACAATTTTTTTTTAACATAGGACAAACATGCCACATCTATGATGGAATAATTGTAATCTAATAACCCACAACTCAGGGCTGCCTAGTGTGTGATTAGACTTAGATCAATTCTGTCACAACCATATTTCTATCATGAATAAAGTTTATGTTTTTTTTTATATTTAATGTGAAGTTTATATTGTTTTAATGGCTTACATAGAATTCAACTACACACATCCCCTATCCTCCCTGTATCCCTATATCCGTGTAACTCTTATTTGCTTGTTGGTAGTAATTGTATAACGTATTTTACGAAAGAAATGTCGGTTTTCTTTAATGACTTCGTTCCGTTTTGAGGAAGTTTTTACTTCATTCTAATGTGCGTAAATGTTTTATCATTTAAATTTTTGAATACTAAGCAATAGATCAATCTTTAAAATCTAATCTTATCTAATGTTATATTGCACACAAAATCAAGTCAGATTGTTTACCATATAGGACAACGAAGAATATCTTCACAATAATCGACGGCTTAATAACATATTCTCTGAAGTATAAGACAATACCAGTCCAATGATTACGGGGAAGATTGTATTGTATTATAAAAGAGGCCATTTTAATACAATAATACATACAATTTTTAAATGAATAACATTTCATTACTTTTAGTGATCTTTTTCGAGGTTTATAACATCAAACATAGTTCCGTTCAAATCACAAGTCTGCATTATACGTATATATGTATGTATTATAATCTAGGTAACACAGACTTCTATTCTATAAGTAACAAATATTAAATGCCGCTAAATTTAAATTAGCCAGTCCTTCGCTACGTTTCAAGATATTTGTTTTACAAAATAATTGTAAGGAACAGTCTGTAACACAACTCAAATAAGATTTAAGATTTCTATTTAATATTATTTATAATTCTTAATTTTACCTATAACTCCATCCTTAAATACAGCCAGTATTTTTCGAATAAAAAGTTGGCTTTCATAAAAGACAAGAACATAAACGGAAGCGAAACATGACGTTGTTTAAATTTTAAAATTGGAATGGGAGTGTCGCAAATAGGTGTGAGATGTCGCTCTCCAAGATACTGCCTTTATTCGGGACAAATCCCATGTGTTCATCCTTTAGATGCCCTGGAGCTGAGAAGGATTTGCTCATCGTGGAGTATTTTATCATCAAGTAACTATAATTTAGTTCTTTACTATTGGAACACATGATGACATGATGACTTTACGTACTATACTTTGATATTAAAATAATAGTCATCAAATCAAAATTAAAATCCCTTTATAACAAGATAGTTTTTATTCGTATGTTGAGAAGGTGTTTGAAAGAGATTTTACAATTTTCATTCGTAATTCATTCACAGATTTCTCTTTTCCTTTGTACGTGCTTATCGTTTTAAATTTGAGAATCTATATAATAGTAGTTGATAGTAATTAAAAACTCTGCCGGATTTAAAAATATTATTTTAAGTATATAATTTGGGGGAGTATAGCTGTCAGGATTTTCAAAAGTATGTCAACTGTATGTACTGAAATTTAGTATGACCGATAAAGACTCTTAAAATAACTTTTAAGATACATATAATATGATCTGTATGTTTCGTGATCATTTTCTAATAAGCATATATTATTTTATATAAAAACAAAAGGGGCAACAGGGCAGGAGGTACAAGTATCGAAGTATTGTTACATATAGTTAGCATCATGAAAAATATTTATAAGACATATCCACAGTATTGTTACTCTGAAAACACTCGCTCTAGGTGGCTTTCGTAGTCACTAAGAGTGCATTGATGTTGTTTGCTGTACCACTTACCACTTACAACCGTTACCTTACAAATATCGAGATGTTTCACTTAACTCCTCTTTTGATGGAGGAGAGTGGGTGAATATTTAGAATGGATTATACTAATAAATAATTTTTATTGAAATTGTATTCTATTTCAATAAAACTTATTTAACGCACCTAAACGCAACTTGTTTACATATTGGTCGTGTCCGCATGATATAAAGACGGCACTGCTTCTCATATATTTGTATGTTTGTATGATGTGTTTGTGGTCTTAAAAATACTCGACGGCCTGAGTGCAACAGTTCATCGTGAGATTAAATCTGTCAAAGTTATTTTATTTAAATTTACTGCAGCTGCTTTATTTATTTTAAACATAATTAATTAAGGGTTCATCCTCCATGGTCCATTCGTCCTGTGCCTAAAAACTGTAAATTTTGAGATCTATAGGCGGTTTCCGCACGTTCAACCAAAAGTCAATTGCTATGATTTGATGGAATAGAGTACGGCGCTATGACACTCAATATTTCTAGGATATGCAACTAGACTAGCTATGCGCTAACGCCCAAATCGATCAACAGAGATATAAATTTTACTCCAAATATTAATAAAAGTGTGCCAATAACCAATCGCCGGATTGTAATAACCATCAATTCAAGCTATCCATGCTAGGTCGGATTGGTATATGTGGATAGACCTTTGTAAGTAATTGACAGTTTCAATTGTTTTCAATCTGACATTGTGGATTAATTATTGGGTTCGGGCGTATATTAATATATTACTTATTGCTCTCCAAGCGGTTGGGAAAATATACTACGGGAAAAGTTTCTATAATTAACCTAACACCAATAATCCTAATACACCGAAACCAATTATGATAACACTGGTATGCAAATGAATGTTTTTCAATACGCTTAGATAGGCCCAAGGCACTAATCCCTTGTGGCTATTAGAATATAGATTGGTCGAGCGTGATGAGCTTAAACAAACTTCCTTTGTAATTAATGTCTATCCACATCTATTTTACGGTCATTTCATCAAACAAAAAATTTGGAGCAAAAAGTGAGAGATTAACTATCTTTAAAGCACCTGCCTTATGAATGATGGCTATTACCCTCTGTTTGAATAATTTAATCCTTTGTTTTTTGATGATTTAAAAAATAATATTGATTACGTTTACTTGCTTGTTATATTATGTAATATAGCGTATTTGAGTCTTGCTATTTGTAAGAGTTATTTTAATAGTGAGTAAGTTTATAAAAAGAAAAGGCGCGACACACAAAATGAAATTTTACTAAACAAATGTTATATGTAAAGAAGAACATTGTTGTCTGAGTGGTTTCAGGGTGCGATTCTCAAGAGAGATTGTAGGTTCGATTCTCAACTGTGCACCAATAGACTTTCAGGATAACATAGTTTCCTTCACTATTGTTCATTTTAAACAAAAAATAATCACGAAACAGCTACAGACATCCGAGGACAAGACCTGGAAAATAGGTTTTAAATATACGTAGGTACATAAAAATTAATTCTTTACTAACCTGTGTTTACAATGTAAGGAAATTTCAACTTTAATACCAAATTAATCTTACGAGCTCTTTTAGACATAATTTTAATAAAATATATAGTTAATGTATTATCATCAATCTCTTATAAGTTAATAATTAATAATCCACAATAACTACCAATCAGTTATAGCAGGGGTCCAACAAATTATTGTTTAAATAGAATCAATGTGTCTCACGGGACCACTGCTTCATCTATTATTGTCGCAATATTGCATTTACTTCGGACTCGTAATATATGGAAACTATGGTCCTAATAATGTAATTAATTTGTGGTTTAACGATTGATTAGTTGAGTTTGAAAATAAACAATATAACTGTACAAGTTTTGCAATCCGTTTTACGTATATATTTTTTTATTATTACTTAAACATTACAAATGAAATCAGCGAAACCACCTTGGAGCCTGAAGATCCACAGTGCAAATAGATTTACTTAAAAAGTTAGAGAAAAAAATACAACCCATAAAAACAACATATTAAACAGAGGGAAAATTTTGTTTTTATTCATTAGGCACACAATATCTTAATATTATAGAGCCAAGCAATCACACCCCAGGTCGTCCAAAAATACATTTTAAAATTGCATGGCATCTTACGCAATTTTTCCCTGGGTGCTCTGCGATTTTTATTTTGAGATGTGGGGGAAAAAATTAACAAAACCCGGAACAATATATTAGGTTGTCCGTTCCATATAAATTGTATATATGAGTATATTCAGATCGCCATATTTTTTGTACTTATTAAAGTATATATAAAAGAAAATAAACTTGAAGCATTTCAGAACTACAGTATAATCTGCTCAACGATGGAAAATGTTAACATTTATTGATATTTTTTTTTATGTTACAAAAATCATTAATAGAAGTTAAGGTAACAAATACATATTGGCTTCTCAAGGTATTTAAGATGTTTTTAGGAATTATGAATCGTCCTTCAAATTATAAACAACATGTTAAATTTAAAAAGAAAAAAAAAACACCTTGGATAACTTAGAGTAAACAATGTTTGTGTCATGTGTAACTATATCAGGTATCGTATTGTAGCAGGTGGTAGGTTTTTGTAGATAATTATCATCTGGTAGGCGATGAATAAAAATCTTATTCACCTGTTTGTCACATGAGGCACCTGATTGTTACGTATTTTGATTTTTACCTCATTAAATCACAATTTGTAATTCGTATCAAGGTATTAGTGTAAACAGAAAATTAAAACAGTGAACCCACAAACATTATATCCTTGAACGACATTGATATCATATAGATAAACATAGAAAGAATGAAAATCACAATCGCATTCTTTGATATCTAGGCTTTCAATATTTTATAAATCATATAAGAAAAATATATTTTATTTTATACTTCCATACTTTGTGATAAATGGACTTGCAGTATTTTTTATATGAAAATATTTGTATATTTTTCAAAGTTGCTGTGAAACTTACATAAAATAACAGTTTCAGTTTAATTAGTAACGGTATTTCAATTCAAAACAATGCCTTTTAAAACCTTTCGGCAAACATCAGAAGATGAAAAAATTAAGCAGCCGTTAGTAACATTTAACATGCCCGCTAATTTGCCTTTGAGAAGGTAACATAACAATTTTCTCACGTTAATATAGGAATTTCTTTCATATACACGTGCAAAACTTTCACTCTATATTCAAATGGAATATGACATTGTCCCATTTTTACCTGTATTTTGCGTAATCGTGATTGCGCATTTGACAATTGCGATGTTCCCACGCTTACACGTGTGAAATCTCGATTTGCAAATATGTGTTCTATATTCGAATGTTAAGAGTCTTTGAGGTTTTATTGTACTCAGCTGGAAATCAGCTGTTCATTTGAAGATACGGAATAGAATGATTTCTTGCAAAATAATCTCCGAACGAATAAATAATTGAAGAGAATTTTATTGATATTATATTTGTTATGATAGTGTGAAGCCGTGACTTTGTCACATCAAAAAGTTTTTATATCATTATATTTTACAGAGTTTATGTAACTTTAAAATATTTACAAAACTAGTTTTTTTGGCAAACGGGCAGGAGGCTCACCTGACGTTAAGTGATACCGCCGCCCATGGACACTCAATGCCAGAGGGCTCGCGAGTGCGTTGCCGGCCTTTTATGGTTTGGTACGCTCTTTTCTTGAAGAACCCTAAGTCGAATTGGTTCGGAAATACTTCAGTGGGTGTTCTCTATACAAATATACTTTTTTGGTACTGGAACTGTTACTAGATCTGTGTATAGAAGTAAAGTATGATTTGTAGTATCACGGTTGGCACACACAAATAAAACGCTTATATATATTTTAAAACACAAACTTTTCTTGATCATACACATTAAAGACAAGTAAGTATTGCGCAAAGTGATTCAAGTGCAAATAGTTGGCACAAATTGTTCACTAAATTCCGCAGCGATGTTAATGACCCCGTTTTCGTATCAGGTAAAGTGGCAGATGGGTGCTAGTGGGTAGGGAGTCATGCAAACTGAGTCAAACGTGACTTTGTCAGACTTTCTACGGGTCGCACTTAACTTGTCATCCGTGGGAACTTAATTTATGTTGCAATCTCTGAGGTGAATCCTAGAACTCTGATTGCAATTAGTAATCTGCAAATACGATTTACAGTTATCTTGATTTTAACTGAAATGAAATGAATTAAGTTTGTTTTTAGCTGTTCTAAGAAGTTCAAGCACTTTGATTATGGTCACTAGTGTAATGAAAGAAAAACACTTTTTTAACGGATTGAAGTTATTTATATTGGTTATTTAGATTGAAGTTAGTTATAGTTATTTTGATTATTAGTTTACAATAATACACTTCAATCCGTTAAAAGTGTTTTTCTTTAAATGTGTAAAAGTTATGTTAATAAAAGGCATCACTACTAGTGTAATGGTTAGGCGGGCTCATTTTACTAGTATTTTATTTTTATAATTATTTACAAAAAGCGTATTAGCGTACATCATAATAGCGCAGATGGTACGCCTAGTATGCCTAGTACGCGTGTTCAAACCCCAGCTATGCAGCAGAGAACTTTTCTGTCTGCAAATTAATACTTGCTCATAGTAAAGGTAAGTTGGGAGGTTTTTTAAGAACCTAAGAACTAAAAATCGACTATGCGTCAGGCACAAAGGGTAATTCAGAAACCAGATTTAGCGTGATTTATGACTCCCGTGTGTATATTTAAGACCATTAACTTCATAAAGGAATTTTTTTTTTTTTTGTTTGTTTGTTTTGTTTAAATCCAATCAATTTTTAACGTACTGTTATTAGACTTAACTCTTAAGTCACCCGATGGTCTGATTACCTGTTTGCCTATAAAGAAACAAAGATTAAAATAGAACGACCTTTTTATGACTTTAAAGATGACAAAACATGTTTAGTTTTAAATTTGGAACAAGTCCTACTTCACTAGAAAACAGTATCAAACCCGCGTCTTACAACATCAAATAGTTTTTTGAATTGAGAAGGCCTGCCAATTTGAAACTATGTTAATTTCGAGTAGCAAAATGTGCAAGGGCGTGATTAGTGAAGTCCTCGACCCATCTACTCCTCTAATCCGTTAGTCCCCATTAATTCCGAATTGTACGTGCGTCGGACAATTGAAACACGCTCGAAGTACGATTTAACACGTTTTGTGGGTAATTATTGGTCATCCGATTGCTGGCGCGCAGCGGTATACAATTCAAATTGTCTACCCTCACTGTGCGGTAACCTAAGCGGACGAATTTTATGCACTATTCAATTTTAGTTGCAATTGTGCATTCTGAATAAACACGATTATTTTGATAAAAATGTAACTTGGTGTAATATAATTTATACCGTTTTTCTTGGGAGATATGAAAGACCTTATTATGCACTGTATAAAGTACTTTCTTTGTTCACACGGTTACGTTGTTTTATTTAAGTAATATTAATGATGCATATCATAATAAACTTAACAAAATAAAGAAGAATTAAAATAAATTAGTTTCGTCTCAGATATTAGTTAATTTCAATCGTTACAATTAACTCCATTGAAGTGGTTTAAAATATCATTTTTTGCCAGCAACTGGCATCACAGAACAGAGAGTGACAAAAAACTTTTCATTGTGTGGTCAAAAAAGGCGAAACGAATGTGTAGCAAATGGCGTTTAATAATTATAGATGAACTATTTTTCGGATTACAATTGCATTTCGGTATTTCACAGTTATAATAAATATATAAATTATATTTTAAAGTATATATAAGACACGCAAATACATTTATATAGAACTATACATATGAAAGGTCTAAGGGTTAGAACAATGGTAGGTTTATTATATTTCCATTACAATAATTTAAACATCCAACGGATATCATTAAAAATCAATAAACTTTAGTCAATTTTGAACAAATTTAACTTCAATTATTTGAAGTGAGCAGGGTATTCTTTTCATACCTCCCTTCCCCTCATTACAATCCACAACGTTTGCTTCACCATCCAGATAGGAATCCAGTTGTTTGGGGATCCGTTATTCATATTACTCGAATTTGTGTACACCAAAAATACGAAGTTTCTACAAAAATATTACTGAGACGATTGTAATTTACATTGTTTGTGACATCCTTAGTTTGACACGTTAACATACATTGAAATAATAAAATACAGTCGAAATCTGTTATAACGACATCGAAGGGACTACACATATTTGGTCGTAAAAATCGTTAGTCGTAACAGCCGATGACATGGTTATTAAGAACCTAATATCATAGAATTCAGCCTTTTGATTTTGGTCAATATAACCGGAATGTTACTGTAAACGATGTCGTAAACGATTAACTGTATAAACCACATATTCAAACCAAATAAGTATTTTATTACCTTCGTTGTTTGATATATGTAATGCCATTTACAACTATACTTTATACTATTCCATCAATATAAACAATTAATAATCAATGAACCCTTTGCATATCTGCACCGACACACCCTTTACCATTCCTCTTGCCCCTACTCCATTTTGCTTTTTGAGGGTCGTATATTTCATTACGATTCAATTGCAAGCAAACGAATTCATTTTTCGTATTCGACCCAGGAAACTACTGATGGGTTTGTTCGATAAGTTAAAAACTAGTTACAGTAACTATGAGAAACAATTTGCAATTCGCTGATACTATCATAATCTGAGGGCTGTAATATGTATGTTTATTTTGTATGAATGGTATGCATTGTATAGTTTTCATTTGCGCAGCATGAGGTTTTACAGAGAAAAAGGGTTATTTAAAAGATGGACAAAAATTGTTCTATATTCAAATATGTGCGTATTTACACTTGTTCGATCAAACACATTTTATTTCGTAAGATGGTAACAATTTAAATATATGTTTAATTAAATCCCCTACACAACACAGTAATTTGAAAAGCACACTTCTTTTTTTCTATGTGTGTATATTGCTATACTGATTATTTAGAAAAAATTAATATGGATGCCTTAATCTTCTTTTCTCAAACTAATTAGATTACTAATAACAAAATAGAATCATAGAATTCATCCTAATAAGAAAACATTTTTTTTTAGAAATAAATAAACTATTTATTAAAAACACCTATACACATATTTTAATTTACTTACAACTAAAATTCCTTATTAAATCCTTGAATTATTTGATTGCAATTTTACAAATGTATTACTAGTAGTAATGTGAATAAAAAATGACGACTTCCTTACTATAAAGAAATAATAATAATACCATTATACATTCTCCATACGTTTAGTTCTAGAAACTCATAACTCAAGCAATACGATTCCAATAAGAAAGTTAAGATGAGCAAATAGACCCCAGCTTACACGGGGTTTTGATCGTGACGCTAAAACAATAATCCACAGCGCCATCTCACGACATTCCTTGTCAAAATAGAGAGCGGAGAATGCATGTACCACTAATAGCCTTTAGACAACACAAATTGGTACTATTAGCCTCTTTCCTTAGTATTTGTAAATTATTGACGACCAATTAGACTATATCTTAGTCGCTACTTTCTGACGGTGACCTCTTACAAGACAATCTGCTAGTGAGAGTGATTCTCACGTTTTCGGAATGAATAGCTTCAATCGTAATTTGGGTAAATTGTTTTGTATGTAATTTTTTGATGGAGATTGATATTCAAGTGCAAACTACGCTTTACTGTTTATACAGTACGTAATAAAATGGGTTTAATGAAAATTTTAATATATAAAACTGTCGAATGCGAATTTCAGGATTGTAATAGGGAAAAGAATAATTGTGTTTATATATTGCTTTTTAATTTGATAGTGATTCTTTTATGAGTTTGACATGTGAATAAAGACAAGATTCTTATTAGACAAACAGAAAGCATAGAATGGAATAATTATGTCACAAAGTATTTTTACTTGTCCAACATACCATTTTTACCTGCGCTAAAACGAATTATTTTTCTTTAAAGAGTCTTTTCGGTATTCTGTTTCTGACACGTTTTGCTTTTGGTTCTAAGACATTCGGTTCCCTCATGACCTGTTGTGAAAGATGCTTCTAGTTTTAATTGTTATAAATAAGGAATAAAATACATTACCATAATTGTAATATGTCGAATCCACTTGCTACATCAAGTGGATTACCTGTCAGTGTCCTTCCCCTAGAAATCTCATAAAGCAAAACGAAATGACGCCCTAATATATAGCAATTTCATATTTGTGAAATGGCACACACCCACGCCTCAAAGCTTCGTCATCGAGCGTTGTGTATGAAATTAAATGAATAAACACTACAATTATGTACCTTATTCGTTTAGAAATAAGGGCTATAAAATCGTTTGTGCGTATTTGATTTGGTTGAATTGCACCGTCAGCTTCCCTAGTGTTGCACCCTAATCGAATTGCTACGGTGTCTTGTGGCCCCCTTTGGACATCAGAGGTCGCAATACTAAAAATAAATAAAAGAAAATCAAACGAGCGGGGCCTTAATTGGTCCCAATTTCGAGTCATCTTTGAGGATTACTTAATTAGATATTGTTAGAGTTTCTAACGGTTCTATTAACTATTTTAGCCTGCGGTCACGACAGTATTTTGTCTTGTTTTGTACCGTAATTGCGTTGTTTTGTATTTGGAAATGGATCTTTGTGAAAGTTTCATTAAAAGCGCTTTGATGTCAAACATTATTGTACTATGCAGATGACACAAAAATAAAATATGAGGAATTATATATAAATTTTTAACATATTTAAAAACACAAATTAGGGTTACTACAAAACATCAAATGCTACTAAAATTTCTGTAATAATATGTATATAAAAATATACTTATCACTGAAATTTTTTTCTTAAAAAACAAATAGGTATCGTAAATGATGCACATACACACTTAAACCTGTATTCTAAAATGTAACTAAAATCTAATTCAATTTTAAGAGTATGTATTTATGTTTATTTATTTATTGTATACATAGTCTTAAATAAAAAGAAGTTGGTGTGGTAGAAACACAAACTGGACACAGTTTTTTTGTCCACCGATAATTTAATTTGATAGCCGATGCAAGATACCTGTTCCTGACGAGAATTCTTATTCAATTATTTAATAAAATGTTTTATGATAGTTTATGAGTTTATGAGTTAGATGAATTGTGTATTAAAAACAATGGTTATGTATTTATTTATTACTTAAATCTCTTACACACAAAACCAAACAAAACACTACAAGACTAATAGATCATAGACACAGATCCTCATATATCATTAGATAATAAAATCTGTTTCTATAAAACAGAACAATATTTTAGATTCCAATACTCGATACAACATACAATTTTTTGTTCTAAATCCACTAACATAGAGGTCCTATTCCCGAAAATTTATTTGGTAATCAGAGCGTACGTGGCATGGACTTGACATTCTATCTTTCGTCATGCTTCGATGGAACAAATTGTCTAGATGTTGGGGAGTGCAGTAGTGTGCGTGGAACAATGAAAATACCTATTAGTTAATAGATATTACATACATTCAAATTTCTAGGAGACAATATCACAAATGTGACGCGACTTAAACAATTGTGTTCCATGTTGTTGTTACTTATGGTCAATTTGAGGGTTTAAGAATTCTTTAAATTTAAGCACAAGCTTAGACCGAAACTCACTATACCAAAAATATGCTTCTTAATCTATATATATCTCTATTGTAATTTAAGACAATGCAAATTTATATAGTATTGTCTTTTGTTAACATAACTTCTACACATTTAAAGAAAAACACTTTTTTACGGATTATAGTTATGTATTATTGTAATTAAACTTATAATTATTTAGACATAATTTTAAGCAAATTTATATCTCTATATATTAAACTTTAATATTATCTACACAAGTGTCTAGAGATCCATCAAATTCCTTACTACTCCCATTGAACGCACACAATCACAAAATGATGACAAATGCAACATCCGGAATATCGAAGACCCCTTTATTTGAAACGAAATCAGTTCCATTAAGATAAGTTAGTCATACGTCACAAACAGTAGGCATGAGGATATGTTAGAAAAGTGTTTTAGGAAAATATTATTACTCTATAGGAGTTTATTTTTATAGGGGTTTATTCCTGACATGCCATAAACAAAATAATTATATGCATGTGGTTATAGGTAATGGTCAGGTTTTAAAAACTGTAATTAATGGGGATTGGAGAAGTTTTTATCGCTATATGTATTTGAGAGAACATATAATAAGTTTTTTTTTTCACTATATTATTCTGATGAGCAGTGTTGGCCTAGTGGCTTCAGCGTGCGACTCTCATACCTAAGGTCGTAGGTTCGATCCCCGGCTGTGCACCAATGGACTTTTTTTTGTATGTGCGCATTTAACATTTGCTCGAACGGTGAAAGAAAACATCGTGAGGAAATGATGGAGGATGGAGAGGCTGAAATTGCTACTAACTACTAATAATGTTACTATCTACCAACATCTAATCCAACTAATAGTATTTATATAATTCCTTGCAATATTTCTGAACGGTTCTGGTTGCTAGGTATCTTAAAAGATGTTATATTATTAGGACAGGGGGCTTAAATGCCTTAACATTAGTGTATATAGACAGTCGAACTTGAAAACAAAACTTGTATCAAAATGACAGTTCGTATCGACAAATTTTGGCCTTTAAAGATTTTGTGTCAGACTTTAACATTGACATAATTGTTTTTTTTTTCATATTCAAACTCATTTGATAGACTGTATATAAAATGTACTAATATTCAATAGTGGTTGTAAGGAGTGCTTTGAAAACAAACGCATATAGAGTAAAAAGTTAGTAAAGATCATTTGAGCACGGCAGACGATCTTTGTAATTTTCCACGTCATTGCTTAGTTCAATGTTCATTCAAGCGCCACAGAGTAAATGAGTAGCATGATCGCCTTCTTAATTAAGCAGAAATAAACAACTTTATTTAACTGGTTTATCACTGTGCAATGTGTTTGGTCTTCAATCAGAGGGACGATTTTATTACGATTTTATGACTTGGATACCGAAAAAGAATCCTTTGGATTTCTTTGGAAATCCGTTTCTACGGATGCACTGTTTTGAAATTTTCTCACGTTCAATCTGGTTGAAGTTGTGCAAAATCATATTTTGCAAGGATTCACTAATTTTTTTTAACTTATTCTTATTTGTGCAAGAAAAGAGCTTAATAATTTTTAAAAGATCGGCAACGCACTCCCGAGACCTTTGGCGTCGAGTGTTTATGGGCATGTCTATCACTTAACATCGAATAATTTGCTTCGTGTTCTATAAAAAAAATCATAAAAACAAAGCATTCTTTGGTGTTACTTTATTATGTAAGTACAGCAAATGTATTAAATTTTTATATGTATTACTTGTGAATACGTAAAATCTTCTACGCGTGAGGCATGTATGTACCTACCATAAAAATATAGCCTACCTGTATTCTTAATAATTTAAAACATATTTCATATATTGTATATTGTCTTTAAAACAGAACAATCTCGACCTATTCTGGTCTTAAATTTTTATCTTCCTTTGACCATAGCTCATACGACATCACATATTTTTATGAGCTTCCCATGTGTCAGTTTTATGGTGTATTTGATCTAGCTCCATCTTATTTTAGTCTGTGGCTTTGTAAGAGCGGGAATAAACGTAGTTTTATTTTTTATGACGTCATTAAGTCGAGGAAGCCGGAACGCCTGTGGTCTCCTTGCTGTAAACTGTTGATATTGATAAGTACTTTGTGGTGTCGCCCGGACTATATAGAGATTTTATTTGTCAATAGTGCCAGACGCTATGGGCTTTATTTATGTTTTTGTTTACTTTTTATGCTCAAGGCATGAAGCCCGGAACTATTACAGAAACAACTCACCTTATTGGGAAAATCAGGATTCAAGGAGATTTTTCTATAGCGATTCTAACACAGCCATTATATCAATGGAGCGACAAATCGTTAGTAACGTTTGAACTAAAAAGCCGCGCTTTTTGGAAATTATACAAACGATCGTTACGTTACAAATCGTAAAAAAAAACTTTATATAAAATTAATGCATTTGTGCGAATAAAATCGGAATTGATCGTATTAAAGGAATGGTAGATTCTCGCTAGTATAGTCTATATCATAAACATATATCTCACATACATATGTAACATGTTTTTTTAGAAACTATTATAGACATCTCACCAGCTTTCTTTACATCAATGAATACTTTTACATGATCTGTGCGGTATTTATATCGTACCAACTACCAAGTGCAAGATTCCTCCCGCCGCCTCAGTGATATGTTATAAAATAGATCCTACTACGTGCCTCTTTATATATTAATGAATAATACAGTAAGGGAATTATAATAAAGTAAATAAAAAACCTCAAGACTTGGCCTAAAGGTCTAGATATCAGGCCATAAACTCCAAAAAAATACGACCTTACCAACGGACTAGAAATGTCATTAATACATCTTTAAAGAAACCGTTTTTATTTGGTCAAAAAAGTATCGCATGTCAAAGAATAAACACTTTTAGTGCGTTTTGTGGGTCCTCACAAGCAATGTTGATGTTGCCTGAGATTTACAACACCGTGGGCTGTTACACGACCTCACACCCACACACGACAACAGTGAAATATCTTCATGCTCTGATTTTTACACCTTTGTAACCTGGATTTTATTTTTTGGTCAAGCGGTAACACGAAAGATGCAATGTCATGGAGGACATTTAATATTTGAGAAATCAAACCCTTTAATAGATGGTCTACGCAAGTGACTTGTTTGATTTTTTTAAAGTCAAAATGAATGTTAATGAGTAATAACGAATTTGCGTTTATGTTATTTATGTAGTATGTAGTCGCGTATACAAATGTAACTGTTAAGATATTTCTTTTATTTAAGGTCATGTTAAAGTGATTATAATAATATATTCTACTAAAATAAAAACTAAGATCTATTAAGTTTTATTATTATCTATAATAGGTTTATATTCACAACTTAAATGACTTTAATGGACTTTCTATATGCTGAATTAACATTTTCTTGAACTGTGAAGAAAATCATCGCGAGGAAACCAAAATAAAAAGTTGATGGCCTATCTCAGGCAAACGAGGCTGATCACCTAGATGATAAGATTATGAAACAGATACAGAAATTATAAACTCCGACACAAAAAGTATTGTATAGCTACTGATTATTATTAATGCTATACAATTCAAAAAACATAATAGCCAAAAACGGAATACACATTTAACTCAAATATGAAACAGTTATCTGTTATTATGAAAGAAAAATTAAAAGAAAACAAAATCTTATTTTTATTATTAGAAAGAAGCTAAATATACCTGTTTTACCCCCCAAACCGTTGTCAAAACTTCGCACATGTATTCTCCGAACAATCTCAGTCTCGAAGGGTGGCGCTGGCGTCAGCTACTGTTTACGCCGTCAATTCGAATAGCGTCAAGTCTCCTATCGAATTTCATATTAAATTGAACGTAGCTCAATTTTAGGCGACAGAGCGTGCGACATTGATTTATTCTTTTTAATATTAGTGTTTTTGTTGGAAACATACAGGTTGGATATTGGTTTGAGGTATCTGATATTGACGCTATAAATAAGTCTTCAAGTATCGTCATCATCATCATGGTTATTAAGCTCCTTGTGGGCATTAGCTTTTTTTACTTGGGGTGGGTTAAATGGAAATGGGGCTCGCTATTGTGCATACCCACTAAAACCCAAAGGCGCCGCCAAAAATCGCCTTCTGCGGGAAGCGGTAACAGCAAAGCCTTATAGGCTTCCCGGCATGCGATGCGGCGGTTGCATCCGTCTCTTCCGCCTATTGTTGGTTTGCGAAGATACGTGACACAGTAAGTATCCGGCACAGACTGGGCCATACGCTTTTACAAATAGCTATGGAAGATCAGGTCCAGTACTTGCAGGGATGGGTCACCATCCCTTAACTTATGCACTACGCCATCGCAACCTATCCAGTGCTTCCCGCGTCCAATTGCTAACCTCTATTGTTTCGAAGTCCTAGAGAACTCCATCTCACCAACCTCGGTCTGCCGAGGTTTCTCTTGCCACCGGGTTGTGAGTTAAGTAAGGTGCTTAGGGCTCTATCGTTCAGCTTTCGGTGCAAATGTCCCAGCCACTTGAGCCTGTTACTCATTTGGACAATGTTGCCGTCGTCTAGGATGTTATAAGGTTCTTCATAGCGTATACGCCATACACCGTCGTCGCAAACAGGTCCAAAGATTCTTCGAGGATTTTTCCGCTCGAATAAGGGAAGAGATCTTGTCTTTCCGCCTGCATAGGCTAAAAGCATTATCCTTATTCTTGCCAGTAATAAATATCATAATATAGTTTATCATAAGTACTCAAGCATCACCCAATTAATACCGAAAAATAAGGTGGTCTTGAGATTGATTCACGACACAAAAATAATTTTAAATGTTAGTGAACTGAAGATAGATTTTTGCCTTAACAAAAAAAAAAGACATGTGTCTCGCCCTATACAGGACAATATCTATATAGAAGGATGCAAAAAACCTTTTAATATATTTCGAAAAAATAATCGTAAACTATATCCCGCCACATAATTGCATAAAAAAGCACAATTTTCCGAAGAAATTGTGCGTTCAACGTCATTACAAGGCGCCCGAGCGAGTAATGTGCGGTTTTATAGGACGTGGTCAAAGGCACGCGTTTTGTCTCTGATGTCTGCTACCGACCAAACAACTAGTTTTTATTTATTCACCGAGGTACCAATTCTTACCACTCAATTTTAAGATATGTATATATAAATTAAGCCGTCGTCTATAATTATCGTCCGCTATATACCCCTAAACTACTTAACCGATTGCAATCAAATTTGAACACCGTGTTCAGATTCATTTAACTTAAAAGATAGCTAACATATATATCATATTACATAATATCTACTCTTCGTATGTATATCAGCGAACTCCTCTAAACCGGCGCCGATTTGAATGATTGTTTTTGTATGCGCCTGGATGGATTAGATTTACAAATCAGCCCAGCTTTGTTTAATATCCTAATCGCTTGCAGATTGCAAATATCAAGCAGCATAATACCTGTCAGATCGGCCAGTTTTATATATCCACAAACATGCGTGAAGAAATTGATTACAATTTTAAATAGATGAACGAAAACAAGCTTGAACAATGGATTTAGATAAATACACGTGTATTCCAATTTTAAATTGACCTGACCTTTATGACCGATTTTTCATGGACTCAATGAAACCACTCGCTCAATTACATTCGATTCATGTCCTATTGCTTCAAAACCGTCCGTGAGATACGACGAAAAGATTTTATAGTCGCTTTTATTACTTATAAATGAGCCCATTAGTTTTATAGTTCCTCAGTTATTACATGATTGAGTTTACGATGTACTAGATTTAAGTTTACCAAACGCCAAACAAAAGCCGCCACAATATATTTTTATCGCGAACTATTCCGAGATATACCTATAATATGAATAATTTGAATCTTGCGTTTATTTCGTTATATAGCTGTCATAGCTTATCATAGCTGGATTTTTTATATTTTAGATTATAATATATCGTATTAGTCAGAGGTATAAGAAATTATTTTTGAAATCGGACTTGTAGTTTGTTTGTTAGAGCTTTTTCGTTAGAAACGTAAGAGTACTTATGTAATTTTGGTTCACGCTTTTGAGATTAGTCGGAGAAAATGACAAAAAAGTGTTTTTTTTTTGCAAATTAACTCTATTTTGCGAACAAATTTTTTACCTTGAATTATATATCATTGTTAACATAATTGAATATTGCCAAACATTGATATACTAATGAAGCATTAAACACGATCTATGTCAAGGCAGAATATCAGTAGTCAAAATACAATTGGTGATCGTTATCGTATGCAATATAAATAACCAAACGTTGAATGTTTACACAATATCATCGCCTCATCGAATGAAAATAAATAGGCAAATCAAAAAATTCAAACAGATTTGGTGGAAGTCATGTCTATGCATTGGTTTATCTAAATTAAAAAATATTAAAAAAAAAAATTTGACTTCGCTTTGGTTTGAGCTTGATTTCATTTTTTATTATTTAATTTAAACCAACTGCAATCAGCCTCTTTGCTTGTAAGATTAAAGATAATAATTTGCATGCGTTACTCGCAAACTATTTTTTTTAACCACGGCGCACTGCTCGGTATCTGAGAAGTTATAACTATATAACATAATTTAAAATTTCATGAAATCTAAACTGTTTAAATTGTCTGATATTATACACGCGAAGTCACGGGCTCCTCAATAAATAGGCCAAGGTTTAACAACAATAGGAAAAATTTAAAAGATCATAAGAAATTCAAGAATTCATAACTCAAGCCAAACAAAATATGCGTTGAGCGCTCTCATTCCATTGCTGTTTCGCGCTGTAATAAAAATGAAGTATTTGTTTTTTAAACCTTGGTTATTGTTGGATTTCTGTAGTTTACTTTTACAAATATCTCATAGTGAAGAGGTCTTTTGTGTTGTCACGAAATCTTACTCCTCTCATACAGAGAGTTTTACAATCCGATAGTAAAATATATATACATTTGAGATTGATTCATCGCTTAATTAGGGATACTATTCTAAATTCTAAATATCTATACAAGTTTTATTGCTTTTAAAACAAATACTAAATTCATAAATTATTATAAAATCTTTGTTCATTAGTTCTGTACGGTCCTCTTCAAATCAAACAATTCAATTCAAATGCAAAATAATTTATTCATGTAGGTAACATAATGTACACTTATGAACGTCAATAAGACATTGGGGCTACTGTCCATTACAATAAATTTAAAGCAAAGGTGTTCATTGAAACAAACGATTATGAAATGGAATCAAAGTCAATTCATTTGACCCAAGATTCCTTGTCGCAATCAGCGTGCGAAGTCACTATCCTCCATTAACGATGACATGCAATACCAGTGTTATTAGACTACATCATCGCTTTGAATATTGAATAGTTCAAATGTGCGCTCGAGTTAAAGTACAATGGATGATGTTATTTGTCGCCAAGATTTTAATTGTATTGTTGATAGAAATGATGTATTTGCGCTTGTTATGAAAAAAAATACTTTGATAGAGGGAAAAAGTTTTATGGGTGTAACAAATCGATGTACATTTTTAAGTTAAAAAAAGGTATGTAATCAGTGGCGCTAAAACCTTTTCCAGTCAGTAACGGATACAGAAATCGGGTCTTAGATTTTTGTATATGTTTCATAATCATTTGTCAATCCAATAGGTGATTGGAGTGTGACTGCCACACGCCGTCGACTTTTTGGTTCTAAGGCAAGCCTGGTTTCTTACGTTGTTTCGCAAATGCACATAGAAATTCTATTGGTGCAAAGCCGGGGATCGCACCTACTACCTGTATAATGAGGGTAGCACGCTGGAGCCACTGGACAAAACTGCTCATAATTTTTAATTTATACGCAAGTATTGCCCATACTTGCGTATAAATTAAAAAGAATAAGTCACATTGTTTTGTTTTTTTTTTATCAAATCGGTTTTAATTATCTTCTTCATATTGCATATTCTCCGATAAAATAAAATGGCTTACCTTAACAACATTGGTATTTTAAATCATCTCAATATAATCGAAAGTCTTATTAAATTGTGTAAAAAGTAAATAATACTAAAACAAAAATTTAATGAGAAAAATAATTTATGTATGTTTAACAAAGATCTTTAATCATAGTTGAGTTCCCAAAAATGTTAATTAAAGCTATTTAAACATCATCACTAGTATCACTTAAAAAACTAAAAGTATCATTAATATAAGTGACAAGAACTCTAATGATTTGTTACGGAGAAGTTCATGACCAAAATACTTGAATAAAAATAGTCTTTCTTGGTAGGAACTTTCAAAAGGAAACTTCATATAAATAACATACCATAGATTAACTATAGTATTCATGCAAGTTTAGATAGTTAATACATAAATACGTTTATCATAAAAAAAACAATTTCACTGTTTCAAGAACTCAACTGTCTTTTTTTATCATAGCGAAAACACAGTTTATCAGAGAGGGACACAACTTCGTGCAAACACTTATTATTTATTTTATTTAAGGGTATTTACACGAAACTTGAGGAAGGCGTATGTTATATCCGTCATGACCTTTCATGATTCACAGCTAATCCAAATACGAATACTGCTTACGGTGATTGTCGCATATTTTAAACTGGTCAGATATGATTTAATATGGCGACGAAAGATTCGTTAACTATAATAAATTCATAGCCCGTACCACTGGTTCACAGTAGAAGACGGTAGATCACTTTCGATTATTATTCGTTAATGTCATATTTTATAATATAATTATTTGCTTTTAATGTGATTAAATATTTTGTTTTCGATTTAAAAAGTTCTGGGAATTATAGACCGCACATAAAGTCTACAAAAAGTAAGGAAAGCATACATAACATTTTTTTTACACAGCGATAAAGATTATATGCATTTCGTTATATCCTTTTCAATTGAGAAGCTAATTATCGAAATAGAGAAACATTTGTCAAATCAATTGTCCAAAATCAAGACATACATTTTTTTTCGATTTTTATAAAAGTAAACAAAAATATATGTTTATATATTTTTATTTGCTTTTTTTAAGTATATGTCTAGGCTATCAATGGGATTAGTAAGAAAAGGACAAAACCATTTGAATTAGTGTTAGTGCTCGTGAGTCTTAAGTGCTAAACAGTGGTAAGTAAAAAAAAGAAAAAGAAAAACTGTGTCTTTCATTTATTAGAGACTGTCAGTACTATTATTGGACTCTTTCTTATATTAAAAATCTTTATTAGTAATTACGTTAGACTTAAATTACTTATTACTCTGAAGTTCTGCTAGACCAAAATATTCCATGTCTTAGTAAACACACATATTTAAAAAAAGTCTTAAGTGATAACACGTAGTACTTTTAACCTTACTCATCCACGCTTTTAACATTCGTTCAGCACCTCGTTAGCCCTTGCATTTATTTGGAGCGTGATAAGTTTGTCCGGCGAATGAGAGGGAAATAACGTACGACATCTGAGAAATCATTTGTTTCATCTTCACCTAATATATAATTAAGTAGCCGACGTTAATACTATAGAACAAAAGATCGAAGATGGCGATTGGTCTACGCATTGAAATATGTTTGAGAAACAAAATAGATTTAGACTTATACACAATTACATCAGAACGAAGGTATAATTATGTAGTTATTTATCACACAATTTTCATTGTTACTAATAAAAACTATTTTAATTAAAATATTCTATACATATATAATTCTGGATTCTTTACGACTGGAAAATATAAAAAAAACTAAGCTTTCTCATATTTATTTATTAATTTTGAGTTTTGGTCTAATAGTGAAACTTTTCTGATGATAGATATGATGTACTCGTAAAAGCAAAACAGTATAGAAAAAACTGAGCGTTTTTTAATTCAGCAAAAGCGATATATAAAATTGCGAAAATTGTTCCGCAGTAAGGATAATCAATAAAGGTATTTTCGAAATCTATTATATATACGCAAAGTGGTCACACTCTACTAACTAGAGTTCATACTAAACATCGATAGTAAACCCATAATTAGGTTTTCATTCTGAGCACACTTTGTCGGCTGCAATTGGCTAAAATAATCTAGTTCAAAGTTTGTACAGCATTAATTAACACAAATGGGTTGACCGTTGATTGCAATCTCTATTTTGTTAGACCCTTGTTTTGGTAATGTATTGAACTATTTTTCAGTGATTTTTGAGGAATTTGGTCGGCCTGACTTTACATTTGCCAACACATGTCATTTTGATACCAAATATGAACTATAGGTACATACTCAAATTTAAAAAATATATGTGTTACACACACATAGAATACACCAGAGTACACAGGTAAGAAGTGAAACTTCTATACGACATATCATTTTTCTACTATTTGCTTCACGAAAATGGGGTAGATAAGGCTTAAACCTTAAGAAAAACAATTTTATTTATTAATACTTGCTAATTTTAACAGATTTATATACATTCACTGATACTTACAATCTAAAAGTGAGATTAACCTCAAATAAATATTAAAATCATGCTCATACGTGTTGAATTTATAAAACGAAATGTATAATCACTCTCACTTTTCTTGTAAATTCACTTAATTTGAACAAGTATTTTTATTTTATCACTTTCAAATTAATATATTGTTATTCTTATTTCAAACCAAACTTCAAAACTAATATATTGTTGTTATTATTATCATATATTACATTATATTCTTTACGTCACTATACTAAACTTGGCAACATGGCGCGTAACCGAAAAACGTGACGATTTTCTTACAAAATTTCTCCCATACGTCGATAAAGAAGTTTCACTTCAAAAATTAAAATTAAAATCATTTAGTTAACATAATTTGAACGTCATTAAAGAAATACATTTAAAATGCTTCTAATTTTACATGTAGTACTGCCAAATAAATTTTACATTCAATAACATTATTTATTTTGCATAAGCCTCAAGCATATTAATTTCTCTCTTTTACAAAAAATACATACGATTTTCTTTCATCTTATTTGCCGAATTGACAAAACTTTCAATAACAAAGACGCTTGGGCGTCTTTTACACCAATTTTTCAAGCATCAAATTTACCAAACAACTATTTGTAATCATTTGCTTTAACCCGAGACCCTTTGAAAGAGGAGTCTTAAACTTGAGAGTGATCAAGTGGACCCAAGGGACAGAGTGGACTATGTGTGGACTAAATTAGAATTTAAAGCCTTCTGGGGATGGACAAGACGCAAAGGGTCCTGTGAATAGGTGTGAAATTGTTTAGAGACTAATAACATTGTAACCAGATTGTGGATGTCTGGAGTGTTGATACTATTTCTTGAAGTATTCGTTAAAGTTCGAGTAGGACGTATTTAACAATTTTAGTTTGGAAAATTGGCAAAGAAACAGTTGAACAAATTTTAATATGATGTCCTTTATTCTACAGACTTTTGTATTGATTAGTATTTTTCATACACACATTCACAAAATAATGATGATCCGTCCGACCGTCAAATTAGATACAGTGAGTGTTATATTATTTTAATTATAACGTCAATTATTCATTAATATAATCTTAGTCCATAGTATCTGATAAGATATTGAAAGGTTTGTAGTAAACAATTTTTGATCAACGAATTATTAGAATATATTTTAAATTAAATTATCTTGTTTTAGTATCAATTAAAGCTTTGAAAGTTATAAAACCTAATAAATCCAAACTCGTTTCATTCTATTTCTTGCCTTACATGTACTATAATTACTCGTACATATTGATATAGGAACCACTGGCTATTAAATAAGCTTTCAGTTGAGAATCTCCATATATTAGTATCAAAGTAGTGGAATAGTCTAAAGTGACCTGAAGAATAATTAAAGGGGTCTGCCTAATGAAGAATGGTATTCTCTCGACAGCAATAAGATACTATTATAATATTATAACAGTTTAGTGTAGTTTTGTTATCAGTTAGAGAATAAAGTGTTGTGAAAACTAAAAAAACCGTTTTGAATAGGACAACGACTTTATCAATATAAAAATACCAATTCAAGAAAAATATAATTTTGGATATTTCTTTAATAAAATAATGTTGTAATTTTGTTTTTTTTTCATATTCCAAAGGCGTGTAAATACTACTTATGAAAACTAGTTTTTATAACACGATTTGTCTCTTTACGTCACAGCATGATAACAATGCCATAGAAAGTGAGATCAAGGATTACTTATTAATATAGAAGTACATTATTGTTATTAGAGGGGTTGTATTAATATAAATCCAAAAAATATTCTATAACAGAAAACCATATATATTTTACAGCGAAATTGCCTTAGCAGTTGACGTGTTATTAATAAACCCGATATTTCGAAAAATTCCAATGATTTACTAAGTCAATTCGCGTTATACAGTTTCAATAAATCATAGGTTTTTAGCGGCGATATTTTACGCCCCTATATGAAAACAAACAATTTAAATTACTTATCGAAACATCGTAAATTTCACGTTATCTATTCAGAGTTTCGAGTCTATAAATCAATTAAGTTATCTTATAGAATAATTAGTTATCGTTCAATTATTTTTCTCGATTCAATTTCAATTGGTTGTTTGTTAACAAAAGGAGTATTTGCTTTCTAAATTGAGTGAATTTACTCATAATAGTTGTTGTAATATTTAAATTTTGCACCTTTTGTTCCATTGACTTGAGTTGTATTTTATGTCAAGTCTGTTACTCATTTGTTTTTTTGCCCACTCTCTACTCTGTGAACATTACTAGCCGTTGCATTAATTTTTAAACTAAATAAAGGTATTTTCCACATATAAACCAACTTGTTTCAATTTAATCTTAACAATAGTTCGTGTATGTATGTAGTTAGTTGCTATAAACCTATTTCTTTTACCAAAATCTGCTCGTACTTCTAGGCCGGTTAATACCAACTTCTCGTTTGCAATGTTCATAGTACTTCACTTGATTGTCACTCTGTACGAAAAGGAGCATCGAGGATTTTACAAATCGTACTATGGAGAGTATTCTAAGGAACGGTTCGATATGATATTTGATAAAAGTTGCGATTAATATTTCTTTGTAAATTTGTAATAGTCTTTTGAAAAAATTGTTTGTATATTCGGTGTTGATTGTCACTAGAAATCGTTTCATTGATATACATAAATTCCTTATTATATTGTATTACCTCCTGTATTATACAGCGAGGTCTAGACGTAATGTTAAAATATATATTTTGAGTACTTAACAATGTATTGATATTTCTTGCATTGACCTGAAAAATTATATGTCATATATTTAACAAAAATCATAAATCATCAGACAAAACTTAAATTAGTAAAAGGACGAAATGTTTTGGTAATAACTAATGATAACGACAGCAGTTCAATGACCTCAGAGAGTAGACCTCATTTGTACAGTGATACTAAAAGTTAATACTTAAAGAAGTACCACATTCGTACTAATTGTTCCTTTAAAAATATTTTAATTACTTCTGAACTATACCTTGTTATATAATATTTATGCAACTGCAATTTAAATAAAACAAAAATTCATGGAATCTCTAGAAAGCTAGAAGTATTAAAAAAAATATACTGCTAGTTTTTGGTCTAATAGCGCGCCCATACTTTAGTAGCGGGCCACTGCAGTTTCGTAATAGTTCACTCTAAATAAAATAGATGGCACCACTTGTTACATTACGTCTATGAGTCTTTAAACTTTTCTGTACTCTCAAGGAAACTTCTCAAAAACAAATTAACTTTACTACGATACGCAAAACGAATCATATACTTGATAAATCATTATTAATATCATACTTAATAAATATAACTTTAGAATTCTCCGCGTTATAGGGAGAAATACCGCGTCTTATGGAGTTTACTGTTGTAACAGTTTGATAATTATTAATTGATTATTTCATGAATAATCTCAGAATCAAAAAAATCTAATTTACAATCCGGATAAATAAAAGCACACCGATTAATTATTATTGAGGTATTTATTTATCGAAGTATATCGGCGGGTGGTCACCGCGGGCGAAAATTTTTGTAACATGTAATTATTCTCTTGAAACATCACAGTAACAAGTATTGATATATACAAATACAATTAATCTCATGTAAATGACGTTCAATTTATTACGAAAATATGTTAAATATGTTGTTGTTCAAGTTACTATTTGTGCAATGTGGAAGCTATCAGGCAAATACAGGTTTAGGTATTACAATTGCTGCAATTAAATCCGCTGATGCGGTTCAAGAACGTCAGTTATCAGTTGTCAGTTTTTTCAGTTATGGACGCTAGCATAGTAATAACTTCTCACATTTATTCTGAATAAAAAAACTGCGACGCTACAACCATTACTAGGTCCGGGACTCATAATTCCATGAGCATTTGTTCGTCTAATAGGCAAGTAGGATTAGTCTCCTATGCCTGACATACGCCATTTACTTTTGGGTCTAAGGCAAGCCGGTTTCCTCACGATGTGCTCCTTCACCGTTCGAGCAAACGTTAAGAGCACACACACTCGTAGAAAGACAGCCAGGGATCGAACCTGGACCTTCATCATTATTATAATGATAATAAATCTAATTATCGATTATAAGTCGATTCATACATAGAAAGCAGCCAAATTAATGAATATACTTGTTCAGTCTTAATACTCGTAGACATACAGAAACATGAGCATTTTTACGACAGTATGCAATGGCCTCACACAAGGGAGCAATAGAGGTTTTGATTTTGATTTCTATGAAGGTATAAATAAAAGATAAAAGCTGGAAGCACTACACTTGTTTTCTTAATTACTTGTTTTTATAAAAACAATCAAAGTTTGCTAATCATTGTATATGCTTACCAAGATGCCTTCGTCTTCTCCCATTGAATTTCTCCAATTGTTATAAGTTTAATATAAAATAAGTTTATGCTTTTAATTTCTTAATAAGTTTAATGTTACCAAGTGGAACAAACGGTTATTGAATAAGTTAGAAGTGTGACTAACGAGCCGACAGACACATTCTTGCGGTCGCCGTATCGGAACACATCTTGTAGAACACCGCCTTGTTTCCAAATCATTGTAACTTTTTTACTGCTTGCGCATAATTTGTTCATGACATGTTAAGTGTGAATAAGAAAAATAATGCGAAATAGAGTTGCCACACATGCCACAAATAAGTCTGAAAAATATATCGGGCCTCAAGTCTAAAACTGAAGAGTAAAGAAATAATAAATTAATAAATAATAATTAACTTATTAATTTATTATTAATTTATTATTAATCAATAAATAAAGAACTGCTTAATTTATTTATATTCATGTAGTATGTCCAAAGTAATAACTGAATAACTGAAACTGAAAATAATGTAAAAAAATAATAACTCTTGCTTCATTCACTTTCACGATATTCACCTGAAATGGGAATGTATGTCCATCATGGTCTACCTAACCCGATTTTACCATCCACGGTTGCCTTATATATTATCCTACTTGTAAGTCGCTTCTGATTCCCCCGTTCTGGCCAGACCACCTTAGCCCTCCCGTATCACTATGTCTTTTTTTAACCCAAACTGCTTACGTATCTGACTATTACTTATCCTATCACGGAAGGCTTATTTCCATAGCATATAGGTATTCTACTTTGATTCATTCTCCGTCACACCCAACATTCTCTACATTACATTAACGTTCATTCATGTAAAATCTTTAAAGTACTGAAAAAAAATTACCCGGTGAATTATACACAGATATACGTATATTATAGTTATCAAAGTGTTTTCAGCCTTCGGTACTATAGTTATAGAGCTATAACATCTGAGCTCCTTAATGGAAAAAATTGTGAATAGATAGAATAAATACTTACTAAACTACTATATAGAATAAGTACTATATGTAAAGATTTATAACTGGCATAAATATAATATTAAATTTAGTATTAAAGTTAGTAATAAGCTGTAAATATTTCGAAAAAAAAATTAACCTTACCGAAGACATCGGAGTATGAATTTTTAGAAGACTTTTAAAACTGTTTTTTGTTATATTTAAAAACATTCATTTTTAAGTGTAGTCATTAAATTTTAGATTTACCGCCTGTTATATTTTATAGACAATTTATATAGTGGATATACGAAATGAAAGAAACAGCAGGTGGTTCATGACAGAGAGTTGCACAGTTGAGACAGATTTGGAGAAGGTCTTTGACAAAATATGGGCTAATAATAGTGTGGTAAAAATATTATTAATAATAGCTAACCTTAACATGTAATAACGAAAATATATTATTCTAAGAAGTCCCTTTAGGCAAGGTTCCGAAGATACTGGCAGCATTCCCCCTTAAAATAGCTAGACTAATTCTTTGTCCGAGTTAACTGCAAGCTCTTCGGTCTCCACTCTCCAGTGATGTCGACTAGCCTTTTTGATATTTCCCTAAAATGTCTTATAGAACTAGGAACTCACGGACTAAGGGTCTCAACACCGAATGAGACAAAATCATATTCGGAGCCTAGACCCCTGCAGGCTTTAGCTTTTTCAGCAGCATCACAAGCCGCACCAACTCTGTTGTTGGTTCCATGAAGATGGGAAGGGACCAGTGTGTCTGAACAGGTTGCATCCCATACCAGCAACCGGTACATCTCGCATGGATTCAAAGTCATAATAATTCTATTTAAATAGAAATCTTATGTTGAATTGCAATAAACATGTTTTAATATGAATTTTATCGGCAACTAGGACTTTTGATATCGGATTAATAGAATCAAAATCGTGAGTCATTGATATTTGACACCTTAATGTATTACTTAACGACTTTGCGGTTATATTACTCAGTACTGATTGATGAACGTGTCTGATAGTACCTGTACTTTACGATGATTTCCGCTAAAACATTCCTTTTCTAAATGAATCACTATTATCCTTCGAAAAATCGTGAATTAAATTATGTTTCATTTGTCATGACGGCTATATTTAAGGTTGCACAATACCATAGGCGATTGTCATAGACTGATAAGATTATTCCAGGTTTTAATCATAAATCAGTGGCGCTACAACTTTATTAGGTCTTGGCCTCAGATTTCTGAATATGTTTCTTGATCATTTTTAAATCTAATAGGCAAGTAGGTCATCAGCCTCCAGTGACACACGTCGTCGACTTTTTGGGTCTAAGACATGTCGGTTTCCTCACGATGTTTTCCTTCACCGTTCGAGCAAATGTTAAATTGCGCACATAGAAAGAAAGTCCATTAGTGCACAGCCGGGGATTGAACCTACGACCTCAGGTATGAGAGTCGCATTCTAACATTTAAAATCTTATTAAAACACACTTCATTAGTCTAACGCTTTTCCCTTTCAGAGGTCTTTTTATCTTTAACCACTATCTTAAAAACAAAATTTTACTAACGATTCAAATCTTTATTCAATCACTTATAATCTTACGACACATCTTCACAACCTGTTTGTTCTATACTAAAACTGAAAGTTTTCTTCTTGTGTAGCAGTAGTTTGATTATAAAACTGTAATTGTTATGTAGAAACTTATGTCATGTACCTGAAATCATTAATAGGTCCAATGAGAAGAGAGAAGAGACTAGCTGCAGACGACACAGGGCACCTTCTTTTTTAACTAAACATCGGTTAGGTATTATTATGCGTAATAAAATATTTTTCTTGTTTTAGATATATTATAACATATAATACATATAACTACGGCAAAAGTTTAGATACGGAATTTAGTTAGTATTAATAAACGTGAGACCAATTTGACAGTAAGCGAGGAATCTCTATTAAAAGTTTTATAAGAATGATGTAAAGTTTTTGATAAAATTAAACAAATTTTGAAATTGCGCATTAACCTCGCCTTTTAGCGAATTAAGGTATACGGTATATCTCTAATAGCCCTTTGTTTCTAAACTTAATAAGGACAAAGAGATAATTAAGATTCCATACTCAACTATTTACTCGAGTTCTATCTACGCGCTTATCAGATATGATTACATTAAATGACCCTTAACAAAATGGCGCCATAAACTATGAAACCGTAAAAAGTTTTGGTAGTACCAACATTGTCAAGATAAACCTTATCAGGATGTTGAAGAATTGTTTTTTAAGGCGCGATACTAACGAATAGTTTGGAATAAAGCTGCCACTTAATCATAAATTTATTTATTATTTATTTATTTATTCCAGTAAATAAATGAAACGTCATCGTTTCGACTTTTGAGTTGACCTGAGTCCAAACCCTTGACTGAGTACAATGCCCAGACCTTAATTCGATCAGAGTTATGTAATAACATGACACAAATGACAACCATAGACATCTTACAGATTGTAAATTGTTAATGTGTCAAAGTTAATTTGACAGCAATATGTTGGCTCGATCGTTGAGTTCAATTTCTCTGTGATATAATAAATCCAAATGTCGGAGACGATATAGATAACTATGTGGCTATTACTAATCCCTTCAAATCTGTGACATATATCTCTTACAGTTTTCGTGAAGTAAACTCCATGTGTTTGACAAGACCCCTGTAACAATAACCTTATAGAGTATTGAAATTGTATGCAGTTATCATATCATAATATGTTCATACGTGGTTTTTAAAACAATTCATATTCTGTGTAATTGTTTCTTTAAACCTTTTTGCCAATTAAATTAATAAATCACTTCGTGAACCGTCTTTAAATCTAGGGCAGTAATAATTTATCACACCCTTGTGTATATCTCTTATACGTATAAGAATTTAGACCTTATTAAGATAGTTAAATACTCCAGTACATCGTATACATATAAGTAGTGAATGACCATATTGTGTCTGTGCCGGTAGCTTCTAAGCGTGCGATAAATCGTCCATATATAGACAGCCTAAACAAAGTAAAGGAGATAAAACAATGCTAATTCGGTCACAATCGGAAGTAGTTTATAATAATGTTGTAACAACGTGTTCTAAACGGTTATCTTAATGACTAATTCGCCTGATTTATTACTGGATAAGCTGTATTTATGTGTGTATAATTTTGTCGTTTGTGAATGCATTATGAAAACACAACATGTTTAATCAGGTAATTATCAAGTTACATAATACTTTCAAAAAATGAATATATTTATAAAGAATGAAACTCAAAGGTGTTGGTGAAATATGTATTTTAAGAAATAACATTTAGAGTTGGTTATTTTAATTGAAAACAATCTAGTTTATCCTATTTCCTTATAATTATTAATATTTATTCGTTACATTCCAAAATGTTCTATTCTAAAACTAGCGTCTTTTCCACAAACGAACAAATTCAATTAAAAACAGTTAATTCATAATAGATAGTTAAAAATCTAGTCTAATAAATATAAGTATTTCTTTTTATGTTTATTAAGGCGTAATCTTATTGAAACCTACAAAATCCTTACTGGCCACTGTTCAGGAATGGAAACCTCCTTATTTAAGTGTGAACACTAATTTAATTGGTAGATCTTTAAAGACTACCCAATATAATCAGAATCACCATCAAAAAATCTAATATTTAACTACTAAACGAATACATCACCAATAGCGTCTATTTTTCGTCGAACTCCCTTTCTCACTCTCTCTCAATCGGACTCAATCGCTCTCTCCCTTTTTTTCAACAAAAACGCTGCACATCTTCGTGATGTTTGATGGGTAAAAATTTTACCCTCATGTGCCTAAAGAAGTTTAACTTAAAAAATAATATTAGTATTCACTTACAAACGTATCAGAGCCATAAAATATTAGTATGATTGTGCTATTACTCAAGGTACCATTACCAAACCAAGCTATGTACTACTGAGTAGTATAAGAATCACTGTCATTTATTTTTATTGGTTTTACTACGTACTTTACCGTACCTGAAAACAAAACGATTTCCCACAATATCCGGTAGATGCCATAAGTATTTGTTACAATCTCGATATTCTAGCTATTACGTTAGTAGTAACAGTAAATATTGCATTACTACAGTTACGGGCATATAAAGTGAGACGGCCGTAAAATATATTTATTTAATACAAGAAGCTTATTGATGGTATTTTTATAGCAAAGCTTTGTATTGCACGGCAAGCTTTGTTTTTAATGTGTCGTACATGAATATAGCCTGTGTTAGTAATATGAAAGTACATGTAAAAGGGAAGGAAAGGAATGTTGACTTCCTTTGACGAAAGGAATTATCAACTTGTCTAAAACTAAGAACGCTGATGTTGTATTTCATAGATGTAGTGTGAGGTCCGATCTCTCGGGTCTGTTTAAAAAATATATCCTAAGTTTTGACACAAACAGTTTAATAGAACGATTGGTTATTTTTAATGCTTCCTAACATGTTTGACTATAAAAAATTATAATAAGGCATGTTCTTCAAGAGGACTCGGGAACAGCAAGTATTTTATTGAGACTGCCCATGATGACACAAATATATTATGTAGGTGTTACAAAGTTCCCCGGTTCATCTAGTATATTTTCTTTGAATTCTTAGAAACAAGTTTTAACATAACAATAGTATTATTGGTACAAATAGTCTTATAAACTTCTTTTAGAACTCATTTTAAGTCCACTATTGTATAACGGTTTATAAACTTTATACCAAAACCGTCTAAAATTTCTTGTCTGCAACTGTAGGAGTATAACAAGTGAGTGTCAAATATTTGCAAGTGCGAGCGTGGGATGACACTCGGTTTCATCTCGTTTGGAGTGTCACTGACGACTTCGATGGCCCTCTGCCTCAATCGACCATTGACACCTTACACTGTTAACGATACTAAGCATCAGTTTGTTAGAAATATCTGTTGTAATATTGTGTTGTAAAGACTGTTTACAATTGAATATAGACATGAAATATAAATATTTATACACAACATAAAAACTGTAACTGTTCAGAAGTCTGGAACATATTGATAACGTAATTACTACATATATACAGTAATATACGAGTATTATATACTTTGTCCATCTCAGGCATAACTTATCTTTAACATAATTTAATTACAATATGGATTATTGAAAAGGCAGTGTTGGCCTAGTGGGTTCAGCGAGCGACTTTCATACCTGAGGTCATAGGTTCGATCCCCGACTGTGCACCAATGGAGTTTCTTTCTATGTGCGCATTTATCATTTGCTCGAACGGTGAAGGAAAACATCGTGAGGAAACCGACATGTCTTAGACCCAAAAAGTCGGCGACGTGTGTCAGGCACTGGAGGCTCATCACCTACTTGCCTATTAGATTTAAAAAAATGATCATGAAAACAGATTCAGAAATCTGAGGCCAAGACTAAAAGAAGCTGTAGCGCCATTGATTCATTCATAAAAAAAACTGTAATTGTTTAGAAGTCTGGCACATATTGATGACGCAATTACTATATACAGTATTATATGAGTATTATATACTTTGTCCATCTCAGACATAACCCTTATTTAACTTTAATATAATTTGATTACAATATGGATGATTAAATGAGTGAGGTACATGTTTTTTTGTTATATGTTGACACTTCTTTGCAAGGAGTACAGTGCAATAAAAAGCAGCTGTAAGGGCAGGCAGAGCTGGCGGCTTTATCACCTTCAAGCGATCTCTTCCAGGCAGGCAACCACGCGAAAAAAAATAATTGGTCATATATATTACCTACTTACAAAACAGTTATATAACATACAGGCGACCCTTATATTATGTTAAAGTCAAACTTCAAATGTAAGAGAAAGTAGTGCTTAAAAATATATAATTAAAATTAGTATCAACCCCATTTTTCAAGCCAAAAGGTTTAATAAAAGCCTTTTACTTGGGTTTTAACATTATCACAAATTGATAGAAAAGATAGCTCTTGAATGGAACACTATCAATCATAGTTCAGATCTATTTGTATAAGATTGCACACTCATCACCCTTTTATGAGAATATCGAGATCTTATTGGACTAGCGTGTCAATCATTTTGACATGTTTTTCTACCAAGGCTTTTATAAGATTAAAACGATAAAGATTGCTTCCAAAATCGAGCGGAGTATTTTTTTAAAATATATAATAGGGGGGCAATCGAGCCTGCGGTACGCCCAAAAAGGCAGTCGTCGCAGCACATAATATCCTTGTCACATTCTTCGTTATATATACTATATTTAAAATTCAAATATCGAATAATAATCCCAATGACTAGGACTTATAACAAAAAATTCAATACAGGTAAAGGATAGCCCTAGACTCCAGGGACTAAACATAAGCTTTATCGGGTAGTACCAACGTGACCATATCCCAGAGGCTTTTGAAGTCCCTAACGCCAGGGACCGCCGGTCCACATCAACCTAGGGGTTAAACAAATCGCTCTATGCATAAAGAAATACCTTAATAATTAAATTTGCCTAATGATTAATTCCAAGATTATTCCAAATTTAAATATTAGATAAATTTACTTTGACAATCATGTAACTTTTAAATAACTTTTAAACTTAAAATTTTGTTACTTAAAAAGCAGTTTTGGGCTAGTGGACTCAGCGTGCGACTCTCATCTTTCATGTTGTAGGTTCGATCCCTGGCTGTGCACCAAAGAACGTTCTTTCTGTGTGCGAATTTAACATTCGCTCGAACGGTGAAAAAAAAACATCATGAGAAAACCTACTTTCCGAAACTGTCGACGGCGTGTGACAGGCACAGGATGCTGATTTTGCCTATTAGATGATCATAAACAGATACAGAAATCTGAGGCCTAGGCCTAAAAAGGTTGGGCGCCACTGGTTTATTTTTATTTCATTTACTATAGTATATTAGTAACTATATTATGATCATGAATAATTTCATTTGACTATCATATAGTGTATGAAGCAAAGTACGCTTCTTGAATTTATCTTATAGGAATTTCAATTCCAAAGACATGCTATCTAGGATAAAATAATATCTTTGATAGGTTTTTCGCAGGCTACGTGTTTTTATAGTCATAATCATATTATTTTTATATTCTGGATCGATAAGGACAATTTTATAATTTATACCATATATTATGAATAACTATATTACAATATTCCAAACTTAAATCTAATGTTACAGTTAAAAAACTTTTTCAATTGGAGCCTTCATAATTTCCCAAGCGAGGAATGAGCTTCAACTTTTTATTGACTCTTTGAATATTTTTGTAATAAAATTACTGCACAGTGATTCTTGGTAAGAAAGTTCTGAGTATAATTCTCTTAGCATATTACAGTTCGAATAGTACAGAGCTGTTTGATTCAACTAGATACCCCAGCTTATTATTTTTTATTTATTTTTAGTTTATATTAGCTTATATTTTGAAGGCTGTTCACAACTGGAAGCTTTTTTCTTATTTACCATCATCAATAGATCTTCATCATCATCGTTTCTCTTTATGGTTTGAAGTCGAAAGTAGAAATAAGTACTTTAAAAAAGTACGAACTAAATGTGAAGACCTGTATGAAATGATTTTTAATTAAGGCGTATACAATAAATCCTTAATTCGTTTCAAATTACACAGCGATGCGCAAATCCAGCCTTCCATATCATAATTACAATCCTTGTGCATCTACTTTAAATAAAGTAATTGAGACCGCAGCCGTCGCCAAAGAAACACCCTAAATGTGTCCTCACGGGCAGAATAACCAGACTAGTTGGAAATATTGTATTTTTATATTAAACGCTAGACGATTTTCGACTTTAACTCCTCGAACTTTAATGCTACATCTGATGTGATGATGTTAATAGGGTTTTCACGAAATACAGTAACCGCTAACGGAACGCACAGTGTACCAGACGCAGTCGCAATTTTTTTTAAATAGCACCCCTAATATCGATCAGACTGAGAAGCGAATTGGATTGTGTTAAATCTCCCTTCTTTTTCTTCACAAAGAAAAAAACATTTAGGGCTGGCTTTTCTCATTTAGCACTGTTATCTCTACAAGTAACAATAATTTTGACGTCCTTTGATTGCAAATGCCACCGATTGTTAATTGGAAGCTGAACGTGATGGTTTATCCCCTTCTTGGAGGGAGTGCCATGATGTTGCTCTCGGGATTCATCCAGATGGACAAGCACAACCGGGGTAGTACCATTGTCTCACAGAAAACCGGCGCGATGGTTTATCTAATTGTTCGCGTTTCATGCGGTGAGACTCCCGAATTTCGCGAGTCATCTGGTATTGTCCATAAGCGGCGATGACTTAACATCAGGTTAGCTATCTTCGCGTCTGTCCCCTGTTCTATTAGGAAACATTCCCTCAATGGTATATATACTGCAATCAAGTATGTGTTTAGTTTTTTCTGTCTAGTTTTTTTTTCGCCTCTGGTATTGAGAGTGTCCATGGGCGGTGGTATCACTTAACATCAGGTGAGCCTCCTGCCCGTTTGCCCCCTGTTCTATAAAAAAAAAGTTTAGTCGTTAGGTCAAATACGTTGCGTCCTGCGACTAGTAGCAAATCGTACGACTGGAATGCTGCGGTATGGAAGCGTTTCTACGACTTTTCGTTGCAACCCTACTGAAAGCTTTTAATTTTCTTTTAATCCCAAACGTTGTCTAATCATCAGGGGTGCAGCGTAACGAATTAAACGGATTGCGTCGCAAACCGCGTAAATGAACCTATTTTATTCCTCTAGAGGCATCTTGAGTTGGGGTGGTTTAATGAATTTTCGATTGTTTGTTGTCTACGGCTTATTGCTTTATGATTTGGTATTGGGGGTTGTTCAATTGTGTTATAATTCATGAATCAAATACTACTTGTATATCTATAAATATAAATATGAATGTGGAATGTATATGAACGGCTATATTTATTTGCCTAGCCGTTATTAATTTGTAAATATACTTGATGCAATTTATTATTTTAACAACTATAACCATATTAATCAATTTATATTACAAAATATACATAACGAAATAGCGAATTTTATTTTACCAAAAATAAATATTTACAATAACTAGATACAAAAGAGAACAAAGCTGCTCTTCTAAGCAGTAACAGCGATTCTAAACGTTTACGACTAACACCTAGTTTATAAAATAATATATAAACTGCCAAAGCAAACGTAAGAAGAAGATATCATTAATAAAACAAGCGTAGAAATGCTTCGATACAACAAAAACAGAATTCTTTAAGCAAAAAACTATTAAGTACCAACTAAGACTCGGCGGAAAACTTCAAGTTTATCATGAACCGATCGAAACTGCAGTAACCGTACAACGAATTTCAGTAAGCAATAGACAAGACGGCAATAGACGTTTCAAAGAACTTCTGAAGATAGTTGCTTGAGCGTTGCACGTTATGCGAACAAAAGCTAAACAATCTATTGTCTATCGATTGTAGCCGGGAGTGCATTTTGTCGTCAAACATCTTGAGAGACCGTTTTACAAAGACCCAGGATATTATAATGCGATATACGAATTTCGGGTTGGCAAAGAAATTCTGTTTATAGTTTTTAAAATTGTTATTGTATATATTGTGAGTGAGCGTGTTCTCTCATCCCTGACGTCGTTGGTTCGATCCCCGGCTATGCACCAATGGGCTTTCTATCTATATTATAATATATATCTAACATTCGCTCGAATGGTGAAGGAGAACATAGTGAAGAAACCGGCTTGCCTTACACCCTAAAGTCGGCGGCGTGTGTCACTCACCGAATGCCACATCATCATGAAACAGATACAGAAATCTGAGACCCGGGCCTGAAATCGGTTATTGTAAATAAAAACAGATAAATAACCATTGGAAACAAATAAGAAGTCAATTAAGGAAAGTTAAAATACTAATTTTTGGCCAGTTTATGATAAATCTTTGCCTCGAAAGATTAAGTTCATGTTTTAAGATTAAGATTGTAACAAAGACTTTTAAAATAATAACTGAAGTCTCTGAATATAGTATGGGGAATATTCATGTTTCATTTGTTTTTATAAAAATTGTTTTCAGGTCGTGTTAATAACATTAATTCTAGAAATGTCCAGCCAAAGAACAAAGGTAGAAAATATAATGGACTCAATTTTTATTGACAAGACATTTAGGTCAGCCTACCTTTTTTCGCAACAGTAACGTTAATTCCACGATACTTAAACTTTACGATAGGCTTTTATTTAATGCCAAATAAAAATAAATGTAGGAGATAGTTTCACGGATGATATCAGATTTTAGATACAGAATAAACAGTAGTTGAGGGTTAAGTGCCGAATAAAATTTCACGATCGTCAATATCGTAAGAGCGCGCGGCAGTTTTTGGTAACCTGTTTCGTCTAGTGAGGTTTTGTAGCGAAAGAATTGACAATATATTTTTTGTATATATATATAAATCTTAAAATAGATAAATTACGCGTCATGTTGTTCGCTATGAATTCCTAAACTACTAAACCGATTTCAATCAAATTTGCACATGTGTGCAGTTTGATCTGTCTGTTTTGTTAGCTATTAAATAATTATTATTATTAATTTGCCACAGTGTAGCTGTAAGCACTGTATTCTTGAAATGTATTTATTAAATTGTCTGTTGATTTTGGTGGTTTGAGGTGAGACGAGAGGAGAGATAACCATATACATACAAACCTTCACATTTATAATATTTTATTCATACACTATATCTTATTTATTTAATTTTATTTTTACAGGAACTTCCTAATGCTGGGATTAGGATCTGTAAAATAATGTATATATTAGAAGTTTACTAAATACTATCTATTGATAAATCATCAGTCCTAAGTTTCATAGAGAAGTGTGAATATGTAAAAACGTACAAATCCTTTCTTAGTACAAATCCTAGAGTTGCTCGAACTAAAAGTCTTCTATACGTACATACGGCTCGCTTTTCTGCTAGTTTTAATGGTCCAGTGAATAGGCTATTTCGCTCTTATAACTTTATTACAAACATTGATGAAAATATGAATGTGTTTTACAACAGTCTACCAACTTACTGTAACTTTGTTTTGCAGGATTTTTATATTTTAGTTTTAGTTATTATAATTATATATTTTTATTTGAATTACTGAAGCGGGATAATTCAGAATATGACACTTATAGACGTTATATCCAAAGGGTCGAATATAATTGGGTCAGACATTGATACAGGCATGTAAAATGGTTGAATTAGGGAGAAAACACGCATATTATGTTATTTCCTAACTTTCATCTCGTAATACGAAGTATTCTCGTAATAAGGGATGGACGAGTGAAATCCTTTGTAAAAACCTTTTGATATACTTGAATAACGGCACTTTGAGTGTAGTTTTCTATTTGTGAGTGTATTATTCATTGTTGGAGTTAAGATATTATTACATTTTGTATACGTTACTTTGTTTGATTTACATATTTTGTTGTTTTTTATTGGGTATGATGAAATGTATTATATCTTTATTTATTTCGTAATCCTACAGCTAACATAAATTATATATAATTATAAACAAATACACTGAAAATATAGTCAAAGATAGAATACATCATTTTACTACAAAAAGGTTCAAACATTTATAAAAGGGAACAAACAAACAAAAAGTATTCAATACAATTAATAAGTGATACCTAATTTGGCTGTGTTGTGTGATTGTGTAAAAGTGTAAGAGTATATTTTGATAAATTATGTTTAGATAACGCGGATATTGCAATAAAAAAAAGGCGACATGCATTGTGGATTAAAAAATCAGAATGGTGTTCAATTTAATTAAACAATAATTTCTACTATTCAATAAGAAACGTTAACTTTTATAATGCGCAATTATTCCTATTCCAGTCATTCGAGTCCCGCCTGTTAGTTATAGGTTGGTGACAATTAACACTTAGCCATACAGTTAGGGATCTCAATCATATTCCCAGGCAGGCGCTTGATTGGAACCTGCAAGGAAAGCGAAAGCGTGGCTGTCCCAAGCAAAGCTGGCGCCGTACAGTAGGAGACGAGGGAAAGAGAGCTGGTAGGACTAGGGGCGAGGTGAAATACGAGGCCCAAGACAGAACGCGATGGAGACTCACTGTGGACGCCCTCTGCCCCACCTAGGGGTTATAGGACTAACATACAGTTAAGGAATTGATATGGGAGTCATGTTAAGTGGAGTCATTTTTGCCAAAATAGAGCCCTTAAAATGGTTTAAAAACCTGATAAAAAAACATAGATTACACGTATTTTGCGTGAAAAACAAAAATAAAGCTTTCCATCAACTTTCTACAGCTTAAAACAAATACCCAAAACGTTTAGAGGCTCAAACAAAAGCAAATATTGTTTCATGAGCGACAGTTATCAATACAGTGTTTGTTGACTGAACCGATATTTGTATTGGGCCCGTGGGCTTGCATACATTAACGAACCATACCTCAAGCTAATGACCGGAAGTGATATATGCCGCGTTTAATACTGTATTAATTAGTATCTGATTGATGAACAATGGGTGCCCTATTTTTAATCAAAGTAAACTAGTATTTATACAAATCTAAAACAAATTAAGTTTGATTATAACTAGCTCGGTAACCTGGCAAATTACGTTATTTATTCATTTACCTTAGATACTACTATTAAAAACTTCTACTTAAAAATTTTAAAAATGATTTTACATTTTTATTTAAACTATATATCTCTCAGTTTTCCCAAACATGTCACAGATATTAGGAATTGGTGCAGAACTGAGAAAATGGTTAAGCAGATATTTACCCATTTAAAGAAAAACACTTTTTAACGGATTATAGTTATGTATTGTTGTATTTAAACTTATAATTATTCTTATAAATATTCGCGTGCTTTACAGCGTGCGTGGTCACGGTGACTGAAGACAAAGGTGTTAAATGTCAAAAAGTATTACAGCTGCAGAAAATGTTGTGTTATCTGTATTTATTTCCCCGGAGTTGGTATCGACTAAAAGATGTAGACAATACTAGATCTTTACCCTTCAAAGGTATTAATTTCACTGGTGACGATAATACAGCTATACAGCTCCTTGAGGACTTTAGCCTCCTCAAATATATTTCGCCATCGCAATCTGTTTCATTCTTCCTGCATCCAACTTCAAACATTGTTTGGAGGTCCTTGACAACTACATTCCTCCAAACCCTTGTTTACCGGCTTATATCTTGTCTTCACCTTGGGTCCTTACTTGACGCTGGAGTCTCTTGAATTTTATAAATTGACGAATTAAAATAATTTTTAATATTGTAAATAAACTAAAGACTGAAATAGCAGAGCTGTGAGCAGAAATTTTTGTTTCAAAAAGCGAATGCCTCAAAAAATTAAATCGAGTCATAGTTGGATCTATAAAGGTATTATAGATCCGACAATGCCTCTCTATATTATTATTATTATATTATATTTATATAATTAAGGCCATATTATTAGGTCATCGTTTCTTTGATATAACAATTTATGTTTTATATAGCAATTATTTAGAAAGCTATCCACTCAGTTAAGGCGGATGAAGACTAACTAAAAATTCCTTTTGTCTGGACTTGACTATTTACTTTTTATATGTTTGTATGTCCCTAAAATATTCGGTAAAAGGCGATATTGGATAGGGTCAGACGTCACGGAATGTTGATTGCAAGTTGAGTCGACATGCTTCGCTTGATGTAGTGCATTTGCTCTAAACATTATGAATATTCTAATATCCTCTACGATCACGGCATTACCAACCTTATGTCTTTCAGATAGATGGAAGCTTGATTGAAGTGAAATTAATTAAGCAGTTTACAGCGCCATCAACTAAACGATGTGATGAAATTCTTGAACGTCTTATTAGGAGTTAAATCTAGTGTTGTTCTTGAAACCTAGGTCTTAAAGTTCATTTTTTGCTAACATATTACTAATTATTTACTTGTGTATAGGTCTTTTTATACCGTATGTATAATAAGATACGATAGGCTTTTATTTGATTTACACATGTATTCGACACATCGTCTGCAACATGCCTATGCCTTCTTTGGTAAAATAAACATCGTAATTAAGAAATAATTAAATAAAGACATAAAATTTAGCCAGCCCACGGAGGCTGGAGGCGATAAGCGTCATATAAATAACATGTAATTGTAAATCTAAATAATTCTATCAAAAATTTCATACGAAGTTTAATTACAAATTACTTGCACAGAAGATTGATGTACGATACGTAAAAACGTTGTAGAAATTACAATTTCTTATAAGCCTTTTTTATTTCATTTCACTGTAGTAACTTCAATATTCAACAAAAAGTATCATATTACACAACAAAGCCATTCGGAATACCCTCAGTACCATGAATAACCTAAATGCTACAATTTATCTAAAAAGCTTTAAGTACGACTAATGTGTCTACATACTCGTATCGAATTGAAAAACAAAACATCGGCCCGACGATAGGAACAGGCGTGTGCGACAATTTACAACAGCAATTAGTTATGTAGCGACGCGCGACAAACGATGTGCTCTGACAAATGGCATCCAGGGCGCCACGACACTCCAATGCCACAACAATGAACGGCGATGCTAGGCTCATTCAATCATTGGCCCCTAAATTAGAGCCTGTAATGCTACAGTCCAGCGAACAGTCCTTTATAAACCTATAAATTTCCCTTCCACACTAACGCCCGACACGAAAGTAAATGCCGTAATCGGTGTTAAATTGCTCATAGAATTAATACATGGACATAGGTAGCAATTGTGCACGGTTGGCTTAGTTCAGAATTCACAGGTTCAGAAATTATACATCATTTTGTGTGATACTATAATTTGCTGTGTGAACCACGTTTTGAATGTTCTATAACACGAATTTGTATATATAATCATAACCGAAAAATTTTCATTCAAAGTAAATTTCTGCATGAAACACGAATAGCTAGACTATTAGCTAATTACATATAATCCTCCTAAGTTAAGACCCATGTACAACATAGTGCATTAGTCAGACAATTCCTATTAGCGGCTAAACAGTATGGTGGCTACATGACACGTCGAACTAATCTGGGCTTACAGTCGCAACTCGGTTATACGGCCACAATATCCTCCACAATGCCTGTATTCGTGTCTTTGAAGCCTATGACAGGATCAAAAGGCTACTCGCTTGGAGATTAGGAACTTATATGGACTATGTGTTAAGAGCAGTTTAGGTAATTACCATGTTATTCAACATTAGTAATGAACTAATGAAGACTTTTTGGTTACGTCAGTTTTAAACTAGATTAAATTATTAATAAGAATAAAATTATTTTCTTGCATATATTTTAATGATTCTAGGAAATGTCCTTGTAACAGAGCTATTAGTAACAAGTGGATTGAATCGGGATTTTCTTTCATATACTTGTTACTAAACCTCTAAATGCAAGCTTTTAGTACTGTCGGCTACAGCCTATAAGATTAAGATCATCGAACCCATTCAACAAACTGCCAAAAACACATGCAATTCAACCCCAAAAGCAAATAATAAAACCATAAATTTTCCGTTTTGACAAATTCTTATCAATTCCTTCAATTGGTGTGCGGGTAGGCCGAGATTGCAATCAGCTTTCAAATATTGGAGGGTAGGTTTTGATTTAAAACAGGAATCGGGGATCGGTATTGTCCGGAAATATAAATTGAATTCTTATCTCGATGCCGATAACGATTTACAACTTAATATTAATTATAAAATGGGAGCAATTTTCCTTCGTCTTTGAGTTTAAAACTTTATTAATTTCTATAGATTTAACTAAGCCTAAATTAAGAAGCAGTGTTAGCGATATTGTTATTATATAACTGAACGTTATTTATAGAAATTTGATGATACTACAAAAGCAAGATTATATTTTTATAACAACAGTAAACAATGGTCTGAGCAAATTATTGACAGAAAATACGAAGCAAATTTATATCAATCCCACGTACAATTTGCCAGGTATCTTGTATTACAGTTGTTTAAACAATTTTATTGGATTTTCCTTTGATAGTATTATAATTTTTGTCTAGTAGATGTTTAGCGTAATCTGTCCAATAAGATTTTTGACAGGTAGTTAGCTGCCTTTAGCGTCTATCTATCACATACATACATAAATAGCTACTTAGTGTTATTAATTAACATCAGTTGTGCCTCCTGCACGTTTACGTAAAAAAAATAGTGCATTTTGCAAAATAAGATTGAAAATTACACACGCAGAAACACCTTGAGCATTTAAATTAAATACTATGTATATTTCTATAACTTAGTCATAAAATTTAAAAATATTAATTACATTCACTGGCTTTTGTTTGCCCTTTCCAATTGGAATTGAGTATGTATATGAGATGTACTATGCATATAATAAGCAATTCGCATGCTCGACGTACACTCGAAGCTTTCATCACAGCCCATTCTAGCTTTTTATGCAAATAGCATAATACTCTCATGTACTCAATATGACATGGTGAACTCTATTTACATAAATGCTTTATTTATCTTGATTATATTTCGTAGAAAAATGTATGAGTTTGTTTCTGGGAAAACAATTTTGTTTATTGTATATTTCTCTTTCCAAATCATAAAATTATTATATTCGCCTAGTCATAAAAATAATTGCAGATCTGAATTGACTCAATTTATACATGAGTCTAAAATATATTTTCCCTACCGGATAATTAAAGAAGTTAAAAAATATATTTATATATATAAAGTGTAAGTGTCAACAATATATACGTATATCAAAAGCTTTATCATATGAAGGCAAAGAGTTTCAAAAATAATCATAATATACGATATTCTTCCTCGTACTTTTTCAAAATTACCCAAGATATTCAAAGATAAATCGCTGCGCTATCGTTCACAGTGTGTGGAAAAATGTGGCCAAGTTATGCCTCGAAAATCACAATGAAAAAATCTTTATTCCCCATTGTGCAGGTGTCCAAACTATAGGCTGTATCTTGCCAAATAACCATCCCTTGGAGGCTTTCCAATTTGGCTCTCATGTCACACGTGCCGTCCGAATAAATAAACAACGGCGTACTTAGCTATCAACGTTAACTAGCCCTGTTGGGAACGAGATTGAAACACATCGAACTTAAGTTTCATTGAGGCCAATGACTTAGCTTCGAGTACTTAGAACTTACTTAGTACTTCACTTTCATTAAGGGATTTATCTGATAATAAGGATAATGTTTTAATTAATTAAAACTTATTTTTAAACTCATTGTTTGATCTGAATTAAACGTAGGACGGAGTGATGATGTGATTTTTCCCGTGTTCTAAAGTAGAAGTTCTTCTTTGAGTCACGGTGACAATGACGGTACTGCTCTTCCTATGATTAAAGGGATCCTCCTCGAAGAGTCTGAGGTCGAGGTAGATGTATACCTAAGCGGTCGGAATAATTTTGTTAGCTTGTTTCAAGTCACTGCAGTGATTGTATTTGTCGCTACAATAGTAATAGAAATAATATATTCATGTGAAACAAAACATACTTGTATATTAAAAATATTCGGAGACGCAGAAATCGTATCTCATTTAGTACACTTTGTCCATTATATAAAATAAATGCTGACCTAAAGCAAAACTTCAAGAAAATAACATTGCACAGTTAATTGACGCATAGTAGATATATCGGATTTATAGTAAGAATAACGGGGTTAATATTTTACTAAATTATTTTGTTATATTTTAAATGTTTAATAATTTTCAGTGGTTTTACAAGTGGTTAAAATTTTTAAAAAACATATATAAACGCAACCTAAAAAAACGTGTTTAGTATGCATTGACATGGAACGAGATATTTCTGAAACTTGATTTTATAACAGGCCTTATAAATAAAATCTACCAGAGCATGTGTCAACGAATCGCTTAACAATAAGTGCAGTGCTCTGTGATTTACATTGCAGCCTCGTACTTTATGTTCAATTCTACTTTATTGCATCACGCCTACTCTGTACGACAGAATGCTATTTCTTTTATAGGAACTGTTCGATAGACTAGTTTTATTAAGATGGACTAATAGTAGACAAGATATAGAAGTGGAATTTGAAAACAATTGAATTTGTTAACTTTGGGATTTGAACTAAAATTTTCTTCAAATTAACACGATTTGTAAGGATTTATTTCATCCTTATTTTCGATGTATTGCATATAATTTAAATTTTTTGAGATCCGTTAACTATAAATATAATAAATAATTTATTTCCGAATATAATATGATGCCGCGGACATTTCAGTCAGGAACGGTTAAAATAATAAGTAAAATTTGCCTCTCGCTTCGTCACTGATTGGCATTTTAAAAGGTTATCTATTTTGCAAATGCCTCGTTAAAACATTCAATATAAAAGTTTTTCAAACTCACGATTATAAAGCGAAACAACTTTTTAATTGGATTATATTCGTTATAATATTTAACGGCCAATTCTCCGAGTTATCGAAGCTTAAAATAAAATAACATTGAGACAAAGACATAACTGCGAGACAAGTATCTTGTTTGAAATCGAACAAAACGTCCGCAAGTGTGTGTTACAAAATAAACAATGTTCAGATACGTTTGTTACTCGTTATTCCATTTTGTAGTTTCTTTTTAAAAAGACGTCGAATGTTCGTGTATTTAGCTAAGTCGCAATAAACAATAAAACAATTTTGTTTGCCTTTAAACATCTTGTTTATTTTTTTTTATATTATAGGGAGGCAAACGAGCCTGCGGGATATTTATGTGATAAGCTACTGATTGTCTAACTTAGTGAAATTTTTGAAGGGACCTAACATTAGCCATGGCTCTCCGATAGGGCTCGCTATAAGAGATTTCAAGAATATATTTATGTATGGACTAGTGGTTCAGCGCGCGAGTCTAATCTATCTAATCCCTAAAGACGTTTTTTGAACCCCGCCTATGAATATGGTGAAGAAAATCGTGTGTAAATAGGCATGCTGTACATAGGCTGATGCTTGTCTACTAGAGAAAAACCTTATGATCACGGATCAGAAATCTGATTCCCACGACTAAAGTTTTTTTTACATAGTCATTTACATAAGATAGTCTAAGCATACAGTTATCGGTTTGTAACGAAATCGTACATGAATAATATAATCTTAGATTATCATGCTTTTCTTTGATTTCAAATTCGTACAGCTAATACTTAAGTTCATTATAAGGATACCAAAGTCTTATGTCATTGACAAGCAAGTTTTAGATGCTGATTTTGGGTTGCTTAGGCCTCTTAACTTACTATCAAAAATATATTCTCTATTTTTAATGGTAATTTATTTCTACCAAATCTTCATAGATTATTGTGAAAGTGATTAACTTTTTCTATTAGTTGGCAGACAAGTAAAAATAACTTCATTCCCAACGAAAGCTAATTAATAATAGGCTTTTTTTGGTACAACTATTTATAATTCTATTTCTAAATTAACATTAAGTGGTTGGAAAGAGTAATTTGTAATTGTTATAATGTAAACATATTATTATTAATAATGCGTATAAAATAATATTAAAATACATTTTTATTAAAATTATTGTCATCTTTAAATACAAGCTAGTTATTCCTTCTTATAATAAATGATAAATCACATTTATATAATTATAGTAAGAAAGAGAAATTTGTAATTGTTATAATGTAAACCTATTATTATTAATAATGCGTATAAAATAATATTAAAATACATTTTTATTTAAATTATTGTCATCTTTAAATACAAGCTAGTTATTCCTTCTTATAATAAATGATAAATCACATTTATATCAATTCAATACCATCTAATAATTGTATTGAATTTATACTGAAGACATTGCTTGTAAACACGCCATCTATTGTCGTGCCGCAAAAACTATGTCCAGTAGCGATTGTTTCCCATTGTTTTATTACGATTTGTTATAGTGCATAATAGCGACATCTCGTGACAATAACTAGCAACAAACGTTTATAGTAATCGAATATTTTAATAGACAGTTTTGATATAGACGAGCATTTAATGAATTAAATGTTTTTATATTATTATTTCATATGATTTAACTTTCATATCGTTAATTGCTTCAAATTAATTTCCATAGATTTTGCTTATTAACCTACATTATGTCCCGCAACATTTAGATTGCTCCAATATGTGATAAGTAAAAAATATGTAATTTCTACTGAACTTTGCATTTAATTTCAATATATAAATATAGTAAGAACCTACCAAGTAGGTAGCCGAGATATTGCACTTCAAGTGAATGTAGGAAGTAGATGAAGCACCACTGTCGTAATAAACGTACAATGTTGTAAGTAAATAGGGGTTTTGAGCTGTGATTTACAACGTATTATGAGTAAACTCGTCTTCACAATTTGCTACGTTTTATTGCCCATTAACCTGTTTACTCTTAGAACAGCAGTACTAGATGATTGTTAGTAAAATTGAATTCTAGGTTCCATTTTTGAAACTCATCTAACCCGTGTGGAGGTTACGATTGTCTATGATTGTAAAAGAATTCGCACTGCGAATTTATATGTCCTAATAAAGCTATCTAAACAGAGGTAATTATAATGTTAGATGGACGATATAATTTTTGTGACTGTTTTATGAATAAGGCATGGTCCAAACTTTACTGTGTCTTTGAAAGTTTAACTAAAATCTCTAATGCATTTTTAATGCCTAAGATATTTTAGTTTAGGTTAGGTTAGGTAGGAGCAAAAAAATCTTGGTCTGGACAACCAAAACTTGAAATGTGCCATTAAAACATCTATGTTTTTGGCTCTAAAATTTCAAGAATATCATGTAATTAACAGTGATTTGTTAATTATATCATTAGTATGACAACCATTACTTGAAAGCCAAAATTCCGATGTCAGAAATCGTCTAAACAAGAAAGTCCATACATATTAATCAGCTCAATCCAATTTTCATCGGTGTTTTGCGAAACGCGATACGGGAATGCAATCGAACAGGGCACTAATTGATGAATCTAAGACAAAAAGGAATGGGTCGAGTAAAAACCCTATTGATTGGTCACTGTATGAGGAATAACACAATATATAATCGAATTAGCAAATATTAAAAAGTGTATTAAATTTTTGTTTAACTTTAATTACAACTATAAAAATCGAGGCAACATTTTTTTCTTTATACGATGAAGATCGGTCACAATTTGCCACAAGATCAGACCCAAATTTAAAGACACAAGACGAAAGTACAAAAGAAGGAGCACCTTGCTTGTAAAGTAAATTGAGACGATAAATGGATGCAATTCAAGGGCTTATAGCGAAAGATAAATATAAATATGTACAATAAAATAAATAACACTACGATAACGAACAAAACGTGGTTTACTGACGATAGTTGAACGTAACAACGACATAAGAAAATACTGATTGAATGGTTGCATTTTTTGAAATAAAATTTTAATTTATCTGTTTGATACATATTTTGTATGGATACAGAGAAGGAGGTAAATAGAAACCACAATTGAATTTATCAAGTTACATTTATTTGTACGCATAAATACGCTTGCACTTCAAGCTTTAAATGGAACGCATGAGAGGTAACGACGCGCCGCGAGGTAACGCCGTACCGCAAGGTAACGCTGCATGAGTCATGTTTTTTCGTGCGTGCAGCCGGCTCCATCGAATTAGACGTTGTCACTTCAAAAAGTGTTGGCTAGCCTAAAGCCACTTTATACATTACTCAGTATTAATACATAATTTTAACTCGTCTTTTAAATTTTCATAAAGCCTTACAAAATATTATCACAGTCGTAACTAAGCAATGCTCAGTCTTAGTTTAATCTTAACAAGCTACTCAGTCCTGGAAGCTAATCCTGCTTAATTATACTGCAAAGGTATTGTAGTGGACTCGGTGCTCGGAGATAGTCGGAATTAGCCGTTTGAAGCAAGTAAATTTCGCCGTTGTATACTAAATCTCATTTACCAATGTGGGTTAAGGGACATTTGTTAATCCTCTATATAGTTATTAATAATCTGCGTTAACCAAATATCATAATATAATGTAAACGAGTCATGGACGATCCTAGAATCGAGAAAGTAATTTTTGGACATTTTTATAACAAAGGGTAGAAGGCTCATGATGTTAAGGTCCATGAACACATATTTGTAGAGGGCTCGCAAGTGCGATGTCGGCCTTTAAAATCGTTATTAAAGGTAATAACTTGACTATTAAAACCTAAACAGTAACAGACCTATAAATTAAAAACAGTATCGCCTTCGTTGCTTGGTGGTCCCAGTTCTCGAATTTCTTTAACATAAAACCAAAAAAGTATAAAACATATGTAAACACTCTCACATTTTAGCAGAAATATCTTATATTACACACAATAATACAATAAACCTTCATACTTTAACAACAGTGCCGAAGATTTGCGTAAATAGCAATGACTCAGCTGTAAATGTTTTATCACTGCGGCTACCTTTGAGACGATAAAATTATTTAAATTATGGAGTTGTATAGTGTTAATTAGTAGAAGATACAATACCTATTAGGAGTCATATACATTTACTCTTTCATAACAAAATCTTATAGTTCTATCTATATATAGTTTTAGGTAAATAGTTAATTTAAAATATATATGAAGTTATGTGGAAATGGAGCTGGGGGCGAGGCAATGGCAAGTTTGGGTCCTTGGAATCTACTGTGTCATAAACAGAGCCTTCTGTATTTTCCAATGGTGACGGTAATACTGATCCCGAGGTTTATGTATGACAGTTAGAAGTAGTTCTCTCAATAGATGCTGACGCTACCTGACCTGGAAGTTGAGCTGTACAAAATGTAGCTTATTTGGAACTTATCCGGACATTGTGAAACAGACCCTGAATGTTACTGGAGGATGTGGATATTCTGATCAGTTTCGCCGTCGGTATTCCTATTGGAAGTTAACGTGTAATAATTCTGATTATGACAGTAGATCCCAACCTTTTAACAGTAGAATGCAGTAAAACTAATTTCGTTTTAACAGTAGAATGGTATAAAACTAACATGTAGTTTTGTACAACTAAAACTCTATGAGATTTATAGCTAAAGAATTATATGCTTTTGAGATATTTAAATTTTACTAATAACAGAGACAAAATATTTAGTTTAACAATAAAGTGTACTTTTTATGTTTCTCTTGGCGCGTAAGGGAAAAATGATGAGAGTAAATTTTTACAATGCGCGCGCTCACCGTCACAAATTACCGACACCCTGATGTTAACTATAGTCAATATTTTAGTTTTTTAAGTTATAAATAAAAATAAAAATCGTCCATTTCTTTAATTACGTAGAAATATAGTTTTTGTGATATTTAAATCTTTATATAACTAGATTATGCGTTATAATAAAACTATCAATATATTATATTTATTTCTACAAACGTATAATATATTTAAATAGTTAATGACTCTAAACATAACCTACCAATTGTAAAAAAAATACTAGGAAAAAGCAATGTATCAGCAAAAACTCACATATTCTACCCGTAATAAATATTGTAAATCCGTAATTTGGTCCAAAACTTTACGACATCATAAAGAAACGAATCGTCTAGACAAGTTATAATAGAGCTATCATGTTCTCACATTAAAATAAAATCTCATAACTGCATTAAGAAAAGAAAATTACACGTCATCATACTATTTTCCACGTCGCGACGCGCGATAAAGTTCACAAAACGAAACATTTCTCTGCAAAAGAACGCTTTCGTTGTTTAAATAATTATGAATTTCTCAATTGTGGTACTGTCGAGAGTTTATTTTAATATGCTTAATATTTCATTCATAATGTTTAACAAATTGGTTATGTATTTTATTCTAGCCCTACAAATTTATTCTACGAAAGCACACAAATATAGAGTTATTACAATTTTCTTAACTTACATAGTAATATAATCATTAAATATAATAACAATAATTAAAAAAATCATAAATAGAATATGTAAAAATATATAACAAACTAGCTGACCTGGCAGACGTCGTTTGACCATGTATATCATTTATAATAAAACAAATAGGGGTTGATCGTAAAGAGTTGAAAATTTAGGGTTTTGTATTTTTTCCCTCTGGCATCAAGAGTGTCCATGGGCGGCGGTATCACTTAACATCAAGTGAGGCTCCTGAGCGATTGCTGTTGTTTAAATAATACAGATAATTTACAAGCTGATTTTTTTTAAACAGCGGTTCATCTGATTAGGCATAGGACTGCAGTAATGTAATTCAACATTGGACTCTTGCTGAGAACGCATTCAATGGATTCAAAAATATTCTTTTAACAAGTGGATACTGTTTCGTTTTTTAAATTGAATGCGTAATACCGTTTACTGATTCATCAAATATGTACATTGTAAAAAGGTTATTTTAAGATGGAAGCATAAATTTAAATTCCTTAAATGGTACATACTTTTCCATTGTTATGAATATTATATTGACTGAATATTTTTTGAATGACTGTGAAACTGTTTCAGAACTCAATCCTGTCAGGATAAGCCTAAGATTACATCAGTTTTTCTTAATACTTTTTAATTCATAGACTCAGACCTTCTGTCTGACACATGTCGTCAGTTTTTGCTCGCTCGGTGTGGACGGGCCTAATAAATATCATGCTCATATATGTGAGGGGTGTTTACATGTCGTCTTCTATTGACAAGAATGCTGTAAAAATCTTGGTACTTTCATGAAAATAGTCAGATCAATTGCACCCTTATAACCTACAAATAGCTTCTATTAAGAATATTACCTATTATCGCGTTGGAAAAATTATTTAAAATTAAATATTTTAATGTTTTAAACAATAAATAAGAAAAGAAAAGGCCTTTTATATTTTTATTATATTATGCATCATTAAATATACAAATGTGAATAAAGGAAAACGCAAATTAGGTTACCTACACGTCCACATAAAGCTTTTCAACACTGGAAATGCCGACACTGTAATTTGTATTTCAGTCACACAGTAGTACACAACCGAAAGGGGAGACAATAGCTTTAAAAATATACCGCACTTCGAGTTATACTAAAAAGATAAAAATGTAACTGTTATTTTCAATAGCAACTGCTATTTCTGGATATAATTCTAGTCTATAATTTTTCATGTCTCTAATCATCTAAATATACATAATTCTGTGAATAGATACTAGTTTGGTATGTAGCTACTTTTGTATCTATATTGAGATGATTCTTACAAAAAATTCTTACACTTTCCTGTTCACAGTATTGTAAAGATATCTATTATGGAGAAACTTAGTACTAGTAACAGCCTTACAGTTCTAAAATGTTTAACACTATTTTCGTGTGTCCGGGATACCGCAGTCGCACTTATATTCACTACTCACTACACACACTAGTTTTAGTAACTCAAAAGGTTTTGACGGCGTTTAGGCGTCTTATTTCTGTTCTATCCAGAAGTTTGTTTGCGTCACCATTCACATGGTTATATAGTTAAGACAAACCGTTTTGCCGTATTTAGAATTTCCATCCGTATCTCCTTGACGTCCGTCGTTTCACAACTAAGCGATTCTTAAGACAATTTCTGCCGCGCACCACCACTATGTGGAATCATAATAGAGCGTACCAATTCTAAAAAGGCTGACAGCGCACTTGCGACCCTTCTTGCAGTGTAAGTATCCATAAGCAGCAGTGTGGATTAGTATCCGGTGAACCTCCTGTCCGTCTGGCCCTGTAACATAAAAAATAGGAATACAAAAAATAACAGTGATTTCTATAGCATTGACTTGCGAAAACAGCTATAGTAGCAACCCTCACTAAGGGCAGTCCATGTCTCATTTACATAACTACCTTATTTAAGAACCGGCTCTCACTCGAATTTTTATTCAGTTTTGTATAGCTTTGTTACTTTTATAAGAATTGATCCATGCCTAATCAAAGGATGCCAATTCGATTATGAATCGGCAATAAATCTTGCTCTCTTTACATTTTACAATCATTATATTCTGGTTCCCAATGGTTGGCAATGCAGAATAAAAAATATTTATAGAGTATTTTTCCTTTGTTTATATATATGTTTTAGGCAGATTATTCCGGTAATATACTGATAAATTAAAATGTATTTATTGAATCTGATACTGCGTTGTAAAATGTAACTGAATCTGGATCTTTAACAGTTAAAATTAATTGTCCTGACATCTATTAGATTTGTGAAACACAAGAAGAGATAAAACAAAGTAGCATTAATGTCTTTAGCATGTTTATGTTGACACTTCCTCAATATTTCCATCAACCCACTTACAACAGTTTACTTAGGAATATTGGAGACGGATAAACAATGTTTCTTAAGTACAGACGACGTTGTTTGTAACCGACTTCACCCAAAGAGGGTTTACAACTTAATGTATGTGTATTATTTCAGTGTAGGTGCAAATATAATATATATATTAAGTATTATATATTTAATTTATTTCAGCATAGTATCCGCGTTATACCACACATCACGACTTAATGTTTATGGCCACGTATCATGTTTCCTAACAGACGGGCAACGTACTTGCAAAATAACTTGAAACACTCATTAGATAAATATTTAGTTATTAGTCATTAGAGTTTGAGTTAGAGTCAGTAGTCGGAGGCTAACACGAAGTAGGAGGCTAATGCGAAGTCAGAGGCTAATACGATGTCGGAGGCTAACACGAAGTAGGAGGCTAATACGATGTCGGAGGCTAACACGAAGTAGGAGGCTAATACGAAGTCAGAGGCTAATACGATGTCGGAATCTAATACGAAGTCAGAGGCTTATACGAGCTCGGAGGCTAATACGAAGTCGGTGGCTGATACAAAGTCGGAGGGTAATACCGCTACTAGTAACAAGACAAAGAAGCAGGAGCCTCACCGGGTGTTAAGCGATACCACCCGCCCCGTGAAGTATGAAATAAATCAAGCAGGATCAGCCTCCTGTGCCTGACACACGCCGTCAACTTTTTGGCTCTAAGAAATGTCGGTTTCCTCACGATGTTTTCCTTCACCGTTCGAGCAAATGTTAAATGCAAGAAAGAAAGTCCATTGGTTCACAGCCAGGGATCGAACCTACGACATCTGGTATAAGAGTCGCACGCTGAAGCCACTAGGCCAACACTGCTCTGCCCCGTGAAGTATATCCAAACTGTCTATCTGCTCGCAAGTACACGAGTCCTTCTCATGTACTTGCGAGCCTTCTAGCAATATGAGTGACTATTGGTTTATGCTTTCCAGGCAGTTGCCTATTTGAAATACCAAATCAATTCTAATTAACTAACGAAGAACTATTTTGTAACAGAGTATTAGGCCGTTCTTAAATTTACGACTCGTTTTTGCCGTTGATTACACAGCAACAGTAAATTCGTATTTGATGATGTTGTATTTACTATCCGTTATTGGTAAGACAATTAGTTTGTAACGTAATAGCGTTTCTTGCTTCAGGTTTGTATTGTCAATATGAATCAAGTTTTGCTTGTACAATATTTGGAATGTATGGCATATATTATAGTAGGGAGACCAGTATTTTCGGGATTTATTACAGCGTGGTAGATTAATACACAGGTGGATACCATGTACCCAGTTAAGAACTTCTACCGGCCGCCTTATGATTTTGAAGTGAATTGCCTTGGTTAATGGTGAAATGTGGCATAAAAGTCATGGCTTTGACTATTGATTTCACACGTTATTTAGGTATTGCTAGCTGAGTAGCTAGCAATTTCTTTGCTTTTTTTCTTTCTAAGGCAGGCTACTCAGCCTGCCTTAGAAATAATATTCGAAACTCACAACAATTAAAATAAATGTATTGTTTGTACTGATAAGCACTGTTTTAGTAAAATAATTAGTTGAATAATGTGTTATGAAGATCGTATTAGCCTTTTCTTGGAATCATACTAAATTTACTTGAAACAAACAAATGGACTAGAAGTTGTAAGCATTGTTATGGGAAAAGTTATCCAGGCAGATATTTTTAGAACAAGTGAGACACACTCCATAATTATCAAAATAACATATAAACTGTTTCATTAAATAAAATGAAAATGTTAATTTATAATTAACCTAATCATTCAAATGTTGAAAGAAATTTTACAATCGGTTCAGTACTTTTTGAGCCAATTCATTACACACATACATAAAAACCTTTCCTCTTTATAATATTATTAGTTTTAGTATAGATAAGTAAATTTATCTAACAAAGTACGGAAATACTGAAAAACAATAATATCAAAAAGTAGAGATACAAACCTGAAACTTTCAATCAATCTATTAATTATAAAAGTATAATAAACAAAATGGAATAGTAACCATGTAATAAATAATTCTAAGGAGTAAACATCTCATGTTCTTTGAGATTCAAACCTGTTGCATTTAAACTACGGCTTTGATTCATGTTGCAAATAAAATTACTTTCTCAACTACAAACATCTCATGTCACGATCATAAGCCACACATACAGTATCACTCGTACCTGTTTGCACGGGCGTCATTTGTACCAGATGAAATGTAAATGCGCATTCGTTACTGGCGCCCAGCCCGCTCTGTATTCATGAGATCCTGGTATAAGCGATGGGCGACTGTCTTAACTGATTTGTATTTATGACGAATAAACTCTAAACCTACTGTTATTATAAGTACATAGTGTATATTAAAATATATAATAAAATAAACGAAACTAGTATTATAATTTTCAATTTTAGTTTAAATTTCGCCCTATATGGAATTAAGAAATAACGTACACAGTACGTGTCAGAAGTGAAACTTCTGTGTAAATTAATTATTACTAAGGTAAAAGCCCCAATAGGGAATGCCCCATGTACCAGTACAGGATCACTCCATGTAATTGTATGTATATATTCACACTGTTTACACACTGTATACGTGCTAATAATTATATACATAATATATAAAATCTGCATTTACTGCACAACACATTATGTACCATCTAAAGTTCTAACTACTAAACGAATACAACAACAAAAAGCGTGTATTTTTTCTCTTTTTTCCTTTCTCACTCTCTCTCAATTGGTCTCAATTTCTCTCTGCCTTTTCTTCAAGAAAAACGCTGTACAGCTTCATGACTTTCCGTAAAAATTTTACCCTTATGCGCTTTAAGAAGTTTCAATTCAATAAATAATAATTGTGTTTAACAGTGTTCTTCCTATATTAATCCTTATAACATTTTTAATCTGATTTAAAACACACTGTGAAGTTCATGGATGAACCAAGGGTCTATTTAGATATATTAGCATGGTTTATATTTTATGCATCAAGTCGAATTTAAAAAAATCTATTCAAAGACTACCATAATCCAATTTAAATGCAATTCTGACTAAAAAGTAATTTCTAAAACTGTATTATTTTTAGTAGATAATGTTTATTAAAAATAAGGATAAAAAATCCCCTCCATTAGACCAAACTTTTTGTGAAGACATGCGCATATAATCTTCAAATGTGTCAACGGTTTCCTCCCATGCTTCTCGGAAGCAACTATATTTTTTCGTACGTTTTATACGTTCAAATGAAATTTCAGTGACTGCTGAAGCAATTGTATATTTATTGCTTAATTTGTATATACTTAACTTTCAAAAACTTACATATTTTATTCTATGGTTATATTTTGATTGACAACAAATTTAAAGTAACTACGTTTAAAACCTAGTGTAGACTAAAAAAAAGATTTTTAGATTCATAGTTGTAAATAGAGTTAGGCACTTACTTAGGCATTAAGCTTATGTAAATTATTATACGTCAAGGTTAAAATATCATTGCCTCTGACAGAATCCTTGATGATATCATTTATATACAATTTTATTTGATGCACGGGTCTACAGTCTTATAATCAGTGACTGACTAATTTCTACATATTGACTAATACTTTACCCTTTAATTTATACACACAATACAAGTCAACTTGAGTTTAAAGTATACACAGAAAAGCTCCAATTCATTTTTCAAATTGGCATGACCTATTTACAATTTTAAAAGCCTACATTTTTGCAGCTCAAACAGACGAGAACTCCATTATCAGTGCAGAATTGGCAAGTTGACGTAACTTGTACCTAGTATCCCAGCCTTTACATAGTTTGTAACAAAAACGCTTGCGGGCTCAAATCTCGGGGAGAAATTTATGCGTTGCATACAGCGAGCTGATGCATCTCCGTGTCAACCGACCGGCTCCAATTAAGTTCAACTCACGACCTCGGGTTGTAGCCATGAATGCAGCGAAATGCGAGTATTTGTATGCATATTTTTAATAATAATTAACATTATTCATTCCCATAGATCAAAATTATCAGAAAATTACACATTCCGTCTGCAAAACAAACCAAGTATTCATAACATACGACTTTCATACTAAGTTAATGGTATTGACCAAATATTGTGGTGAAACTAGGAATATATAGAATGGCCCGAAACAATATTTATTTATTTGGGTTACATGCTATCATAACAGTAACAACATATTATGGCTCCCGTGAGAAATATAATTTCGAGACTAGCAGTATTCAGAAACATAAATGCTAAGTACCAGCCGTATCACCTAGACCTCTGACGTTCCACAACTAAGCGTTTCTTGAGGCAAGTTTGCTGAGCACTACTAAGTACTAATATATGTAACGTTCCAAGTCTTAAACGGCTGGAAGCGCGCTTGCAAGCCTTCTACCCTACTATAGCCCAATGGATGAAGTTGGCGTCCACAAGCCACTTCGACAAAGCTGAACACCACCCGTTGGTGCGTGAGAGCATCAACTTATTACCCGAAGGAGGCCCATGAGACATGTTTTAACGGATCCGGACGATCGAATCACGATAGCTAACAAATTAAAAGCCGCACGCGCGGCCCATAATAGTAAATAGTAAATAAAAAACCACCTTCATCGGGCAAGGTGGTTTTTACTGCGTACTTCGCTCACTCCAGTGAGTTTCCGTCCCACCCTTCTGGCGATTTTGACCACCCCGCGACGACCCAAGCCGAGGTTCGAGTCTCATAGGAGAAGCCCTTGGAAAAGGTAGCTCCACTCGACAAATCAGCCAGAGGCCAACAGCGGGATTCCCTACAAAAAAAAATGCGAGTCTTCTGGCAGTGTAAAAAAGTTGAAAAAAGTATATTATTTTATATATTATGTAATTTTGAGTAGACGGGGTACCTAAATATTCAGCAGCAGCTTAACGAAAGCACCTTAAAAGTCTACATTTATTGTATTATCGCGGTTTTAATGACCTAGGTCAGGAAGCACGCCGATCGTGTAAGAGAAAGCGGAAAGCGGGTCGCGGCTAGATCGCTATTAGCTTGTTATGCATGTTGGGCGCTGTAATTAATTGTGACAGGACGTTCTTGCATTGCACTATCATGATACTGGGATCGTTACCCTATTTGCCAAATGTGGGTTACGAGGGCAGATCGTTTGGGTCCTGATGTCTAGAGCTTTACTTTGTCTAGGCCGGCTTTATGACCTTTCCACTCTGGTTCTATTTTTAAATATATCTTAACAACTGGTCTCCTTAAAAAGCCATCATTGGTCGAATAAGGGCGTTTTCATAGATGTGATCTGACTTAATATTACCAAATATAATATTTAAATATATAAACAGTTTGACAATGCCTAAATGAAGCTTCATTTTACGTTTTTTATTTTACAGTATTGTTTTGTCTTATTCTACAGCTTTATGATACTTATTGTAATTGTTTATTTTATTATCAAGTCTTCACTTTTTCATTCTCGTTAATTTTAGCTGATTTATCATAGTTTCAGAATTTGTTACATACATATTTTCTTTTGTGATTGTTTTATATTATATAATTTCAGATTGTCTGTCTCGACTGTCATTTGTTTTTTCATTCCTTCATTTGTTTTTTTCAAATAGGCTGGTAGGTGAACAGGAACACATTCATTCACTTAATTATATAATGCAATCTAGTTACGTATGTCTATAATACGCAGTAACGTTAAACTTATCTTCATATATGTAAGGACTTGCATAGCTCCGTAACAGTTAATATTTCCTATTAAAGTAAGTACTCTAAAACTTCGTGTGTACAATTTATTTTTTCAAAGAACCTAAACATTATTACAGAGTAATGCAAATCGCATCGAAACAGTTGCATTTCACATGCTGACAGGGTACTATTATACAATTTGCGTAATTATAGCTTCAGTAAAGGGCCACGGCGCTGTGAAAAATCGTTTCGCTTTATGATAGCTATAACTTATCCAATTTATAGACCATGTAATAGATTACAGATAATATGTTGTTTATGACCAAGGTTCGATTCAAATTGGGAAAGCATTTTCTAATTTGTATATGAAGATATTGAACTAATATTTTATTACTACAATCTTATTAACCTTTTTTTACGTAGCTTTCATTGCTATTTATATAGGCAAGTTAGTTTTTTTGTGATAACTTCTTATGGGAGGTAAATGGGGTATATCGCTTCGTTACGTAACGCGTTACGGCGCCAGTACCTACCCCTTTTTTCACGCATATGGTATGCAGCTAGGAGGTTCCTCTCTCACTCTAACTCGCAGCGCTATTCGTATTGGGACATATGCTTTCCCCTTTCTCTACTCAGTTTTTAGTGTGCGTCAACCTCAAACTATGTATCACCATGTGTGTCAATATCAATCTTTGGACAGAATTAAATAGTTCAACTTATTTTTATATAACAGGGGGCAAACGGGCAGAAGGCTCACGAGTGCGTTCCCCGCCTTTGTTAGTTATCAGTTTCTGATAAACTACACCCGTAATCAATATTGTCTTACAGTGTTCTAGTTTATAGTTTAATCTTCTGTTTTAAACTTGCGTTGGCCGCTATAAGCTGCTAAAAAACCTGTTAGATAGATTATACATAAACAGCTTATAGTTAAATGGAAATATACACAAACACAGTACTATCCACGTTTTATAATAAGGATGCATAACTCTATCTGTAACATTATAATTAAAAGTCAAGGAGCGAACCGACAAGATTATGACAAGCAAAGTAATTTGTCTACGCGTGTCTGCGGCCAATCTCGTTACTTGCTTGTGGTTTGACATTATCTTCAACCACAGAGCTGGGAAGCTTGTTAGTGACAATTTACAAGTTGAGGTTTTTTAACCACTTGTACTGTTAAAGATCCGTAACTGTTCATTCGTCTTAACGTGTTTATTATATATTATAGAATTTTTTCTTGTGTGCGTAATACTAACCTGGCTGTGAGAGTGTAAATCAGCATCTAGTCAAATCAAAGTCATGCGTCATCTGTATCTGTAGCTGTATCTTACTGTAATATGAATTTCTTTTGTTTTTAGGTAATCTCACATCCCGGGAACACTCACTGGCATTAAAGGTAAATAACAGCCTCAGTCACGCATTCCATGACGACGTGGGTGATTCCTCTGCGCCGAAACAGCCTTTGCAAGTACTGTGTGTCGCGCCAAAGACAAAGAGATAACACACACAGTTGTTCTGATATTTACAACGTAAAAAAATATTTGATTTAATATCTATAATTTAGATATTTTCTTATATTACTTATCCAATGTACTCAAAATACCTTTTATGATAATGTATATAAAATTAAGCAACATATTTCAAGAATATTTCCGAGCTCTCAGCTAACATTAATACAGTTATCATCAAAAAGTTACTCAATTCACTCACTGAAATATTGCCGTTAAAATCGTCTCGACAGTACGTTTTATTTATAGCTCGGCTTGATATACTGAATAAAAATATCAGTCTTATTTTACGCTATCACTCGGCTCATGGCTATAGAGTCAACTGAAATCTATATACAAAATGCCTGTGTATTTTCATTGTATTATATACGTACAGAAATGAGCAGATGTCGTAAACTTGAATGCTTTAAATTTCAAAGCATGGCTCCAGATGCTCTCAGCCCACAATTAGGATGAAATAGGTATAGTATTTGATTTCAAGATCTTTGATTCTGTGTTCACCTCAAATCGGAGGTGAGGAGTAAATATTATTCTTAATTGCATTATTCTGATAGGAAATATGTATATTGGAATAAAGATGATGTAAAAATCAACGCCAAGAAATTTCGAAATTACTAAGTAAATGTTTAGAATAACCAAGATTGCATTGCTTATTTACTCGAAGACATTATTTTTCTCTCATTAACTCACTGGACTATAAAAACTTTCACTAATGAGCTAAGTGGCACATGAAATATGGTCTATTGTACGAAATCCTATACTACACCCGCTTAACTAGCCGACCCCATTCCGAGTTACTAACTTAGCAATTCCATACAAACACTATTCAAATAAAGAACAATACGTGTAATATTACGCGATTCAAGATTACCTCAATCTTCATACCGAATGTTGAATAACATATGATTTAAGTATGAATAGAATCGAATAATAAATCAATCACGAAACTCCGATTATACTCGATTGTTCTCGGTTCGCTCACAAAGGATACGATATTCGCTATTGTCTCTATAAAGCCGATGAACTTTTACTATTCTCGGTCTTGTGGATATGGGTCATTATTATTTTCGTTTTCGTTGTAAATGTTACCTAAATAAGTTTATACAACATATTACTAAAAACACTCATTAATAGCGTAGAGTAGTGTCAGCCTAGTGGCTTGCGACTTTCATCTCTAAGGTTCGATCTCCAGTTGGGCATTAAATATTTGCTCTAACAGTGAAGGAAACCGCCTTGTCTTAGACTCTAAAAGACGGCGGTCACATCATGTGTCAGGCACGGGAGACTGATCACCAATTAGATTGATAAATGATCATGAAACAAATACAGAAATCTGAAGCCCTAAAAAAATTTTAGCGCCACTGATTTATTTTTTATTTCATTAAAAACTAAATATTTTTTACTTTTATAACATTTGAGTCAAAATTTCAAGGATTAAAACATTTTAACGTATATATCAGATAAAAGTAATGATAATAATAAATACCTACATCTATTTTATTAGGTTCGTATTTAGCATCATAAGCCTGATGTCCTGTACAGCGGTCCATACTGAACAATGTTCTACTGACAAACCGACTACGAAGACGGTGCATTCCAAACATAATCAGAAAATGTATCCACAGAATAATATCTCAATTTCAAACAAAATAGCATCGTGTATAAACGCCGTCATTTGTTTTAGGGTTCTGTTAACCTGCAGACGTGTTTGTTGATAAGTAGATGAAACTATTATAGTTGTGAGACCTCTTATAGCTTCAAAACCGAGGGCTAATTAATGAAGATAAACTAATCTATATTTTTACATATACACTACGATACTATATAATATATATAGTAAACTAATTACTTTATATAAGTCCAAAAATACTGTTTCAATAAATAAAAACATTTATACAATTAAATCTTATTATATTGTTTATTATTTTTCAGACCCTAATTGATCCCGAACCAAGGCATTTTCAAGACTATGGAGGTTCAGCAAAGAACAAATCTTAGTACTTAAGGCAGTGAGCTAAAAATAAATATTCAGTAATCAAAATTTAAGTTAAATGTAATTCGTAGAAATATCCAAAAAACCGTGTGAAAACCTAAGCGATGTTGAATATTCTTCATTTCAAGTTAATAAAAATGTATGTGATTAAAAATTTATTTTACAAAGACATACATTTCAATAAGGATAGTTATTTAAATACAGAACCTCCAAAGTACTTTCGCCTCGCCTTTCTGTATTGTCTATTTTTTGTCTCAATGTGTGCAATGTAAATAGCTTGCCAACGCAGCCAGGTGCAATCTGCAATTTGCGTCAAGACGAACCGAGTTGCAATTACTGTGTCTTCAGAGAAAATTGATTTTTCAACGTTCAACTTAAGTTTGATCATAAAACAAATAGTTAAGAGAACGCAATTGTAAAACAAAGTAAAGTTAAAATACTATTTACTTTTAATTATTTTTAGTTGACGAAGCTTCTTTATTATAAAAACACAAGCTAAAATACTGAATTTAAAATGAAAAAGTTGCCCTGATTTACGTGCTTCCAATTAGAGGAATTCCAATAGATTTGATATTATACCTGCCAAAGTCTCTAGTGTGTTTTCACTAAAGATCCTTTTTAGGAAGAAAAAGGTCTCACTAGTTTTCTCGTATCACCTCGAAGTCCCTTGTTCCGCAGCTAAGCATTTTTAAGCAACTATTTGCCGCACTGCATTAAAGCCAGCCGCACATTGTGGTATGACAAACCAATTCGACTCACGGTCCTCGTATAGAGCGTACCAAATATTATAAACCGCCGACGCACTTGCGAGCCTACTGGCGCCGTGTGTGCATTGCTCGTTTGCCCCGTATTAAAGATCTTATTACCCTCTCATCCAATATCACCATCGTATACAAGATACAAGATGGTCTAAGCAGTTTTCTCTTGACTCCACGATTGACCTAGAAGTGAAAGCCCAGTTTATGGGAAAACAATTTGCCGATGCGCTCTCCAAATCACTTAAGTGTTTGTTCATTGGAACATCAAGACAGAAACATGATACATGACCCTCATTGAATTGAGCTTTCTAATTTTAAAGTACAACGTGATTTGGTTTAAAAATCAATAAATTATTTTGGAAAATTGTATTGGAAATTTCTCAGTGGAAAAAACATTTATATGTACTAGTATTTGCCAATAACTTCGTCTGGGTGAATTGCGTCTGCAATTTCGTGTGTATTAGCAAAAAAAAAATGCGACCTCTAACAATCGTTATATTCCAGTAAATTTACATAAAACCCTAGCGTCTGGTTTTTTATTGGATGTATCCTTAATAATTGACCAATGAACGATATCAAGCAGAGAGCGGACAGAAATATTAATTTTCATAATTCATAATGATTCTTTAAAACGTGATCTTGTAAATGTAAAAATATTTTTTTACTTTATTTTATTTTCAGTCTAGTAGAATAAAAAAACAATTTAAATATAATTATTGTTATCATGAATAACCCTTAAGTTATACAAATTAATTTGAATTAATAATGAGAATAAATGATTATTATTTATTGTGTTGCCCTAGTGGTTTTTGTGTCTTAACTTTGAGGTGGTGCGTTCTAAAAACATGTTTCCAATAGAATTTTCTCTAGAACCCAGAATTCAGGTCCTTAACGTAGATAAAGCCGCAGGCCAGTCCAATATAAAAACGTATCGACTCATGAATTATTACGTTATCTTGTCAACTGTGAGGATTTAGGCGTCCGCCAGCGTCGTCATTTGCACGAAATTCGCATAAATTCTCGTTTGTACAGATCCCGTGACACTTTTATGATAGTTTTTATATTACTTGAAGTCTCTTGATCATTTTGTTTGAGTTAATGCAATTAATAAGGATTTTGTTAGGGAGTTTTAGTGTGTAACTCTGATACCTTTCAACACAGACTTTAACAATAAATTCTTTTACGTTTTAATTAATGTACTTATTTGTTTCTTTTTATTGCAGTGTTATTGACAGAATCGTGTTTGCGCCTCTGTCAATAATTTAAGTGCTTTTGTTAAAAGAGTGTAATTCAACTAATTTGACCAATCACTCGTATTTGTGAGATTAGAAATATGTCATACATATTTTTATGTCAACGGGAACAGACAACTGTCGAAGTAGCCTTGGGAAGCAATTGGCTGTGCAAAAATTAATCTGGAGTTTTATAGGAAAACATCTTTTGTATGACAATCAAGGTTTATGATAATATACCAAAAACCTAGTAGGTACTTCAGATTATACCAACATCATTGGTGTGCCATATTTTTGCAAATAAATTATTTTTATTTTAAAATATAACCATATTAAAAGTTAAACGTCATTTTAATATTATATATAAAAAAACAATCTAGGTAATTTATTGAGATCAAGTCCTTCATTGCAGTACTTGTAGCAGTCTGGTTAAATCTAAATATTTCTGACAGGTAAAGAGAACTGTTTAGCGTATTCTTAATTTGATGAGTTTACTTCAAAAGTGAACAACTGCGAGTGCATGTGCAATACCTCTTTAACATTCTAATGTAATTATTAATTACCGTACAAGCATTACCGTACAAGCATTAAGTATATGATTTCCATAACTCGACGTTTTGAGAGCTGTAAATTATCTAAATCTTTGCGTTAAGCAAAGAATCTATACGATAATTTTAAACCCAATAGTAAAAGAATAAACATAGCTTTTTCTTTTAGAGAAATCGGTTGAGCTCCGAATATAAATGGGAGTAATATCTTGCTCGCAGTAATCGCCGGTTTCCGATAGGTGTACAAAACAAACAGACCGGCTAACAGCGCTCCGACATACTTATTATCTGGACTGGTTCGAACTGAAACATATAATATATAAATACTTAGGCTTTATTTCGATAAAACAGCCAACTTCCAATGAATAATTGCGTAATTTAAAATCGGCCGTCTTTATAAGTGGAATATAAACCTGAGAATCTGTAAATTTCCAGGTAAATTAATGATTTTGACGCAGAGATGTCTTCCCCAATCAGGTGTTATTTTTACACATAAGCGTGAAATAGTAGGAAACAGATCGAGAGAAAATTGTGGAATAAATATAATATATTCAATTTATGTTACTTGAAGTAGTCGTGATAGCAGATTTTTTTATTTATAACTAAGATCATAATTATTATTATTACTATACATATACCTAAGTAGAGCTAATTATCAGCATCATTATTTAATATGTTTCGTGTTAAAGGATGGAAATACAGTGATATAAACAAACTCGGAATCTCAAAACAGACATGTTTTTTTAATTTGGCTCTCAGGTGTTTTGTTTTAAACTTAGTAACATAATAAATTAAACAAGAAATTTAAGTTAAGTCTTTGTATCAAAATAAACTAAAGTTTATAGACCCTAAAATCAGACATTCGTTAGCTAAACAGGAATAACAGAACAAGAGTGGCAAGGAGTATAACTTGTGAATTTAAAAAAATTTCGAATATTTTACTAAATATTTTTTCTGAACTACCCACAGGTAAAATATTTGATTACGCCACACCCTGTATACACAATAAAATTAGGTATATAACTGTCATATACCATTTTAGAAAGATGTTTATTATAAAGTATTAGGATGATATTAAAAACAAAGACAATTATCTAATATTTATTTTTATCCAAGTGTCGAAGTTTAAAACACATATTTTATTTTCTTTGAGATAGTCCATTTAATAAATCAGCTGACTAAGCTTTGAAGTCAAGGCACTTAAACCAATTTTGCATTTTATGTTTGATTACATACAGATGCATAAAACTTCATGACATTAATTCTTTTAGCAATCTTCAATTTGCTTGTCGTCTCAAAAGAAATATATTATTATTTTTATTGCTCGTTAGGGGTGGTTCTTATGACAAAATAGATGAAAATCTTTATTTATTCCGAATAATAGTATGCTGAAATACCAATTACATGTATTGTACATAGTAACAGAGACGGAACGAAAATAGTTTTAGCTCAGTGTCTTGAGTCGTATAATTTAATAGATCTTGCGTTCAAATTACGGCTTTTGTTGTTTTCAATAGAAATGAGATGCCCATGCCTATCTATCTTGAGATATTTTTGCGACTAAAATTATTTTTAAGTTCTGTTCAATAGAACAGAACTCTTTGAACCAACTAGGCCCCAACTGCCCTAGTGTACGGATACAGTTTTGTAGAAATCATTAAGTAATATAATTATTACATGTGAAAAGGGAGAGACTGGCTGCCCAGCACAGGAAATCCTAACGTGGGGCCCAATGCACTTCATTTTATCATAATATTCCTGTATATTATGTCTAATAAAGTTTTCTTTTTTATTTGTGGACGGCTAAGAGACAGTACCTACCAAATTTATATCAGGTGCTTTTCCCACACAAATATCAATAATACAGTAAAGGTTAAAGGTATTCTGCTATTAATCACATTTATTATCAAATAGCTGTATTCATATGTATGTATTTACATACTAGGTGACAACCCTATCTCACCTCTGGCGGCTTCAAATAGTAATTGAGCGCACTTGATATATCGCACACGATATCAATATCAATAAATATCGTTATGAAATGCGTCTGAGTAATTGACTATTTCTAATTAAATGTTTTATTTGCATTAAAAAGTACAAATCATTAATTAAAATAGAAGTGGTTGTTCTTATAAAATACCACCCACAAAGCCTTAGTCGCTTAGTTTTATGCTCCAAACAATATACCACATGAGTGAATATGTAAGTGTGTGAACTGGTGTGTGTGCGCACGTATCCGTGTTAGTTTTTGGCACCTCTGAGTCATGCCAAGATAAGCACTAAGGCAGGCCTCTGTAGATTCGAAATCCAATTCGCCTGGCGTGATTTTTATGACGTGTGTGTTTGTCTGGATAGTTACAGTATCTGCATAGTTTTTACAATTTGAAAAGGCTCCTAAATGCAAAGAAGCATTGGCCAAACACAGTCCTTCGTTTTGGCATCGGGAATTCAAAACGTCTGTTCTTAGATAACGGATTTGTTAGACCATGGATTAGGTATATATCTGCGATGTCCTCCAACTATTAATAAAACATCTCATCTCTAAATACAGTATTTCATTATTTGTGTGTTTTATCAGCTTTCAAAATATATACGTAGAACTCCGGGCCCCGACAGAGATTATTAAAATGGGTCAATCGGCTATGATTTTCTTTTAAATACTAATAAATTATATAAAAAGGTTTTTACAGCCAGTATATTGATTTAAGATATAGTTTTGTTGGACAAACAACGACCATTTGCTAGTTCAGTTAGTCCAATTTTTTAACACACAAAAATGCAAATCTTATATCTTTAAACGAGCAATATATATATATATATAATTGGAATCTCGGAATCGGCTCCAACGATTTTCATGAAATTTAGTATACAGAGTGTTTCGGGGGCGATAAATCGATTTAGCTAGGAATCATTTCTAGAAAATGTCATTTTATTTGTGTTTTATCAACTTAAACACAGAATGCTCGTTTAAAGATGTCTGTCAAATAAAAACTTAAATATCTTTAATCGATAATCGTAATTTTATTAGTATGTAATTCGTACTTAAATAAAATTTCCAAAAAAACACGATTTATTAAAAAAAATACCGAGCTAAGCTCGGTCATCCAGGTCCTGATACATTAATAATAAAATTGGACTTTAGTCTCTTGCTGTCATATTGCGTGTAAAAGTACACAACTTTTCATAGCAATATTTGCATTTTTGCTATGAAAGACGGATTAATTGTTTATTATAACATAGTAAGCTTGCGTTGCCGGTAAAGTCATCAAGCAAGTCTTCGAATCCTACTGTTTTAATAATAATATCAAAATTGGTACAAATAGGGTCTTGTATAACACAAAGATAGTCTTACTATAATCACATAAATCAACGTTCCCTATGATTAATACTGAGACGATAGTGCGTTGTCGTTATAACGGTTGACTATAATTAAATCGAGCTTCCGTACACTATCTTTGACCGGTAATAGAGGATTACGCAGACGTCCAGCAAAATTGAGACCAGTGCCTGGGGTCCAATTCTGATGTATGAGATATGTCTAAATATTTAACTTAAATCATCTTAAAACATTAAGTGCTCCTTTCTCGGATCCGAGTGGTGCAAGGTCATAGTAGCGGTATTGCCCACTTGGATACGTGCGAGGGTTCCGTTTTATTAATAATACAATAATTATTCGGGCAGAACATGTTGCCTGGCTAACTGATCATAGATGGACTAAAAAAGTAACTTTTTGGTAAGGCCCACTAGGCAAAAGAACAATAGGTAGACCTATTACAGGATGGGAAGACGACATTAGAGCGATAGCTGGTCAAAATTGGAGTAAAGTAGCTGAAGACAGAGATACATGGGCGTCACTGGAGGAGGCCTACACCCAACTTGGGGTTCCAGTAAAAAATATATAAAAATGTTAGGTACACATACAATTAAGTAAAGGAAAGAGAAATTAAACTAACATAGATTAAACTACATGAACTAATACTAAAATAAATTGCAAGAAGTGTTAACTTTAAACACTAGGAAATAAAAGGCTTTTTATTTTATATAATTATTCGTACTTATTTTCTGTAGTTATAATGTACACGAATACTAAAGTAACTCGTCCGCTATAGATGAAGCTCTTGCGTATATCACTAGCATTAATTCAAGTGGTCTGTATTCCATTGATTCAGATCTGTGTATCACTTCATTTGGATTACGGGTTTGGACCTTAATATGACGAATAGATTCAATTCTCCAAGTGTACTTGGTACGTTTAGACGTCATGTACAGACAATTACTATTTAAGAGTTAACCGAGTTCCCCTTAACTTTGGTGTGCGAAGAATATTAAAAAAACAATACAATGATTTGTGTTTTTTAACCATATCAAAGAGTGTTAGGTAAAACATATTATAGAGACCTATTAACTTGTATTGTATCATTTTATTTTCATTGTTTATTCTTATCTTTCTTAAACTGAAACTCCAGGTTATATTGGACGTCAAACATTTGTCAAATTAATACCATTACGTACTCTGTACAATTTATAACAATTAATGTATTATAACAGTTTAAAATTAAGACTTTTCGTCCATTTAACAGGCTGCAAAGATGCAAGGAACGAAGAAGGTATCACATAGGCTTGCGTAAAAACCAAAGGAAGAAATGAAAGAAAGGATAAATATTCTTCCTATAACTGTCTAGCAAAACACAAATGCCACTTAGAAAAAAAACATATTTAGTTGTCTTTGGGTAGACAAGTGCCACACGTATATTAAACTTAACCTTAAAATATGTTTAAACCACGGTTTTGCAGCAATAGATACTTCCTTTTGTGTGGAAACATCGAAAAAAACAACATGGCATAGACCCAAATCAGTCAAGCACTATCAAGATTACACAGCTGAAGTAATAAGGGCTACCCATAAGAGTGCCTGGTACCCGTTAGTTACTGAGTTTTGCGATCTTACAGCGGTCCTGCGTAATTTGGAATTTATAACGGATCTTGTTGGATCACCTTAATTTGTTATCAAAAGCGGTATTATCAAAGGTAACTACCGAAATGCCTGCATTTCCTTTAATCTTAAAATGATAAAATCTTTTTTATTTTTGAGACTAATTTTAATGAATGAGCAATTTTCAGCAAACATTAAAACCAAATGAACATTCGGACATAAACAAATAAAAACACCACCGATTTAATCCGCCATTTTGTGTTGGGTTAAGTGTAATAACAAATGAGTTAGTCCAGCACGGTGGTCCGATCGGAGCACGTTTGTTTTCACTTTTGCTTAAAATTAGCATCGCTCGCATTGCACTTAGCCTGCTCACTACTTTTTATTTGTAAGCGTTTAAAAGATTAAAATTGTTAATATGTAAGGACTGAAGCCGTTATTCGACTGACCGTAACATACTCTTATAATACTATTATTTTAATAATAATTTGTATGATTGAAATAAAAATCTAAAATTGGTAAGGTTTTTATTGTATTGTAATTTATATTTTTGAAGTGAAACTTCTTTGGGCGCAGAAAGGTAATTTATTTACAGATGAAACGTCACGAATATGTGCAGCGTTTTCGTCGAAGAAATACCAGAGAGTGATTGAGAGAGTGAGAAATTAACAAAGAAGTTTCATTTCTGACATGGGTAGGTACTTTGTATGCAAGCACTTTTTGTTACAGTATGTTTACTATAATTATCATGTTTTTAAAAATATGTATAGGTATGTTGACATTTAATAAACATATAAAATTTAACATTAAAATAAGTTATAAATATTTTTTTACTCGCTTTACACAAACAACAACTAAAACTAAAAAAATAACAACATATACTCTGAACACGATGATGGTAAATGTAGAAGATGCAGAGAGACCCTTCATCTCTCCGCAACGGCCATGGGTAATCCCTCTTCGAACCGCTCTTCATTGGAGCCTGTACTGGGGATTTCCCGTCCACAGGTAAAAACAGTTCTCCACGTGGGGCTTAATTTTCGGTGTATACTTGCTTGCAGCAAGGGATGGCCCGGAGTGAATTACCACATTACTGAGTAAAACAAAACGCTTTAATTAGTTTTTTTTATATTAGTAAAGTATTATAGATATACACACAGACAAATATACCTGTACGAACATATGAATGCCTAATCCCGCTAAGATTCATCTCGTATGACACAGTAGGACAAGATTGTCCAGACGGCAACAAAGCTTTTTAATATCTGCATGCACCCCGCGGCAGGAAAGGGCTATTTACATAAAACCCACGTACTTATAAGAACAACCATGGTGCCACAGTATAATCTAAGCAGTAATACGCAGCGTTGACAAACACATATTTTGGTTGATGTCTATATGAACATTTATGGTAGAGTTATAGTTTATATATTTATTTTTACATTAAGGTGGTTTTATTATGGGTAGCATGAATGTTGAGAATGAAGCGAAAAAACTCAGCCGAAGGAACGTCTCGTTCTTTCACACGAGACGTTCTTTAATTTTTTCGTTTCATCCTCAACATTTCTATGTTACGAAAATTTCATGTACATCACACGCTCGCCCGGTTCCAGCGCTTCGCAGTTTAATCACACTATTTATTAGCAAAACAAAATATAATATAGTTTGGTGGCATATGGATTGTCTTGTCTTTCTATGTCCTATACGAAAATAGTTTGTTGGTAGGATTTTATCTAATATTCTGATTTTATTCGCTACAGTGGGTATCTATAAATACTGCCCTTCTTAGGCGTACCGTAGACTTGTATGCTCACCTAATATACATATAACTAAATATTCTTTTTTTGTCAGTTTATTAAATAAGCTAATGATTTTACAAATTTTGTAAAATCATGAGCTTAAGTACTAAAGGATCTTAATGAAGTAAACGACGACACAGCCGACGGCAAATACAAACATAATCTCAAGGGTACTTTACTTTAGCTAGTTGCCTTTATTTCATTTCACAATTAATGAATCAAATCAAACAGGCAAATTAGCTTTATGTTTGCGTTTGTACCGGAGATTTCACAATTGAATTCCGCTTTAAGATGTTTAATGTTTTGTATGAATGGCACGTAGTTCGTTGTTTCCCGATGAGAGCAACTGTTGCATCTATGCTGTGGCCACGTAAGCGAGACACGAATATTGTTATGCTAACAGCCTTCGTTAGTTTGTTCCCGCGAATTGTTTCGTTTTGTTAAAAGAATTTGTACGTGAGCGTCGATTCACATTATGATCTTTGAATGGCTATGTCTTGCTTCTGAGCTTATAATAAGCATAAAAGTACTTATTCAGAAGAGAACATTTATAAGCAAACTTTGTGCTTAGTAATAATTTTGTAACATTAGATAATTAAATATACAAAATAAAACATTAAGTTTATTATAACGTATAGTGTGAGACTCACACATATGTACGCGAATACTTACCATTATTTAGATTAACTAGGGTCTAGTTTATTGATTTTCATTCCCCATAATGTTCGCTTCTTTAATTATGAAATGATCTCAAATTGCTTTGGACGTGCGTATGACATGTATTAAATGTTAATAGTTGAGTAATTTTATATGTCAACATTATCATAGATATATGCATAAGTATCTAAGTATGTAAGCTCGGATGATTTCCTCACAAACTCACTTTAACCATCTCCGCTAGCACTGCTGGGTAATGAAAGAATGTGAATTAGAATATCAAAATTTACTCATATTAACCGTAAAATTTACTTCATACGTTGTACCAAAAGTTGTTCAGAACAATATCTGCAGCTGAGTTTCATCATCGGTCCGAATAAAAACTACCGTCCGTCGTTTCACAAGTGTTTCTCAAGGCAGTTTTTGCCGCGCATCACCAGTATGTGGAACCAGCTGAAGTACTTCCGAACCGATTCGACTTCGGTCCTTTAAGAAAAGAACGTACCAATTCTTAATACCCGGCAGGGTAAGTGTCCCTGGCCGGCAGTATTACATAACAGGTGAACCTGAAACAAAAAAGAACATTAAAATGGTTATATTAGCTGTAAGGTATCAAAATTTTAACATTTATTAAGATCGGTTCGTGTTCTTTACACTTAGTATAATTGTTTTGTTAAAACAATGATATAACATTAATCTACTAGCTGACCAGGCAAACGTCGTTTTGCCATGTATATGATTTATAATAAAAATTAGGGGTTGATCGTAAAGTATTGAAAATTTCGGGTTGAATGTATTTTTTAATGCAATGAGCAAATAAATTTAATGCAAATGAAAAATGTATGTTGTGCGATTCTCAGACATATCTAATATGCACACAAAATTTCATGAGAATCGGTCAAGCCGTTTCAGAGGAGGAGGAACAACGACACGAGAATTTTATATACTAGATTTAAATAATATATCTCTATTGAGATAATTATGCATATATATATCTGAATTCCATAACTATCTTATCAAACCGTATCTTCTTAAGCCATGTTAATAGATTTACCACATTTCCCTTAAAAATTCATATTTTAGCCGAGGATTTGTATTCGAATGCTTACAACTCTCTATTACTGGACAGCTGATGGTTCCGAAGATCGTTAATTCATTACCCGTTACAACACTTGATTACTAACTCCCCCTGACATTTGCAAATTACTTCCCCTTGTACTGAGGGAAAGTTGTATAGATCTTTTTATGTTATTATACAGTCTATTGATTGCTTCGTATCGGTTTATGCCTTTGAAATTTTTACATACATTTGAGCCCATTAGGAGGTAGTTCCGAAAATGTATTGTAAATAAACTATTTTATTGTAATGTTTCCCAACCCTTTAAGCTAAGCGTTAAATTATTGTATGGAAATATATATATATATATCCATACATAGTGTTTTTTTTCATACATGTGTCTTTACTAAGACATTATAGAACATTACGATCAAGCCTAACTTACGACTAATAAGTAATTTAAGTCTAACCTAATTTACTAAAAAAGATTATATGGAAAATGGTTACGCTCTGATCTTAGATTGTTTCCAATCGGAGATTGTTGATTAATTATTCGGTTCGGGCGTAGCGATTTTCAAATCGACTAAAACTTTATACAAAGTTCACAAAAATTAAAATGTTTATACAAAGTACAGCGAATTGAAGCCACACCGTCACAAAAAATAAACAACATCGATTACCACAAGTAATCTTTAATTTATGGTCTATGAAAATTCTATTTGACAAAACCGATAAAAACTCACAAATTTAGAGATTATTTTGCAATGATAATTAATTAGCTGCCACCTACGAAGTTGTTAAGAGGATTATGAATATAAAAAAATGTATTTCATAGATTGTAACAGTAACGACTTTTGTATAACAGTTACTTAGCAACAAATGCGTGAGTTTCCAAAAAAAACATCGGAAAACTCGCACTTTTAAGCGTCATATTTCAATTTTAGACTTAAGTATGACATAATAGACATTACAGTGACATTCATTACACACATTATTAAGTATAAATATATTTCTTACTTAACGAAGAAACTCAATTGGTGCACAGCCGGGGATCGAACCTACGACGTCAGGTATGAGAGTCGAACGCTGAAGTCACAAGGCCAACACTGCTCATACAGCATAACAAATCTATTAATCAAAACTACGTAAGATCTATAAAAAAAATTATAATAAAGATAAATGAGGTAATTAGAAACAGGACTATCAAATAAATATCTTAACAGAAACACGTTTTTGACTCAAATTATTTAAATTTAATCAACCAGTATGGTGGCGGTTAATTATTTTTAATCTGGCGTTATCTGACGTATGTTTAAAGGCGCTCGTAATTTTGAATTTGGTAAATATTTTCGTTGATGAGTGGCTTTAAGATAAAATTACGGTATTTGTTGTTATGTGACATGGGGCTTATGTTTATCGTGCTTTTGGAATCACCGACAGGACTATTTGAGTATTCATTGTATGTATAACTGGACAGCATCTTTTTAATCTCTTTTGGAGTCGGTGAATTCTGTATAATATCGCGTCTTGCCTCCACCGGATTTTTTAATCGTTTAATTTTTGGTTTGAGTGGTGTAGCATCTACATTCTTCACTCATTTCGGTATAATTTTTATGATAAATTCTTCCAATTATTGATTTCTATCCAAAATAGTCAATGTATTGGATTGAATTTCAAATCAATATCAATTTAATCCAACAAATTATCCAATCAATTGTTGTACCAGAATGGAATACAAAATATGTTAAACAAAACCTGAGTCTAAATTCCATTCTATTTTCAAATAGCATTATCTGCCCTAATCCTACTTAAAACAAAACACGAGCTATGTCCAAATTGTATTAAAATATGAGATGTAATCACAACGTGTGAAGAATAATTTAGTTTTAGCTTCGTGTGACGGTACACGCTTAAACGCGGTGAAGTAAATTTAAATAATGCGCCAACAACGCTTATCTTATGAGCTTAAAGCTTTTAATTGTGAGCTTTACGTATTTAAAATGATTTAAATTTTAAACTAGTCCGTGATAAAGATTATGTTCATCAAAATGTTATGATGGCGGTTAATTGACTACGTTTTGAATAATCAAAAAATATTCATGACAGAAATATTGTTGTGACAATATTTATCTATCGCTAGTCACACTTGTAGGTAACTCGCAATTACAATCATTCCGTGGTAGTTATTTAAAACAATTTATTAATAAGAAGTAGTCTAAGTTACAACTAATCAAACACGAGTCGTGAAAGATCTTAAGTATGCGTGTATGGATGAGTGTGTGAGTGAGCATGAATGCGTGTGTATTTGATAGTGTATCTGAGAGTTGTTATAATGCGCTGTGGCTGTGTTTTTAAAACCTCAAGATTATGTTAAAATATCTCTCGGATCCGAGTAATCGGCACCCAATGTGCTGTATGCCGACCAATCGGATCCGAAAAATGTTTTTTTATTAAAAATTATAATATACATTCATACATATTTTCAAAACATTCATATTTACTTAATCAAAATTCGCCATAAAAAGTTTTGGTTTCCGGCTATTATTTTGTTTAAGCATTCAATGTGTTAACGAAATATAAATTTTGTTCTAAAACGCGTTTTGGCCAAAACTCACCGATATTGAGCATTTTTATAAACGAGCCATGATAATCTATAGTTGCTCCCCTTTGAAACCCACTTTGAAATCGTTTTTCATTTTTCTTTAGTACTACTACTATAAAAAAGTTTGTTTTTTTAATTCTTCGTGTATTCGTGTTTACCTGTAAGTGCTTGGCCACATTAAATATTGTATTTTATTTCTCTTGTGCCATCGGTGTGCAGGATTTTATAAATAAATAAATAAAACATATACTAAGAATTTAGCCATACATTGCTTAGTTGACTATAAATTACTAATTATCTCGATGATAATTGAATGATATAAGACGTGCGAAATTAGTGTGTTCGCGTATATAATTTACATAATTATTGTACACAGTTTAATTGGACTGCTATTGATATCAATTTGTTCTTATTGATTGCGACTGTTTATCTGCTCATGCACGCGTATTTAATCTTGATTAATGTATTGTTATGTAGCCTTTGTATAAGTTTATTATTGCGAGAACAAAAAATTTGGAAATTAATTTTAGTTAGGAACCTCCGGCATAGTTTATTACCGTTCCTGAGATATATTATAATTATAAGGCCCTATTTCACAATGTATAGATAAAGTGCCAAATAGCTATGTTAAACATAAATATTTACACACATACACACATAAATTATTCGCAAGATAAAGGTTCCAATAAGATACTTCACATTTCATGACGTATAGCGCTATCTGACAGTCGTGAAACGTATAAATACTGTTTATCCTACCACTAAGTAATAAATAGCTTATTTGGAACTTATCCGGACATTGTGAAACAGGCCCTTAGACTTTTAATGAACTGTCAAAGTCATGTTCTTGATAATCAATGCAATATACAAGGTTAAGGCAAAGGTTTTGTCGTGTTTTTTTGTCTATTTTCGTCCATAACGGCTAAGTGGATATACAGTTTCCTTGAGATTCCAAAAAATTAAACAACTTTGCCATACATCAATCAATTGACATAGGAACTGGCTTATCCACTCTACAAATATTATTAAAAATTACTAAGATACATTTACAGATAATTTTTTACATCATAGACAACGTCGTGCAGTTGTTTTTATCATTACTGCACTGTTAATATGTACTTAAACTCGATAAAACCACACAATTTTGAATATATTAAAATAATATTGTATACCGATTTGAGAGTGTTTTATTTGCAGTGCGCAAATCTATAACAAATGAACATCAAGACAGTGCCGTGTTTTTAAATACCGGTTTATACATTACCTTATCACTAGTATAAAGATGTTCCTCCCGTAATATTTATACACTTATCCGCGAGTGACAGACTACATTTGTATATTTTTGCACTAGACATTGAGATAGTGCCTGCAGCGTCACGACTCACTCTGCGTGTGGGCTCACTTATTCTTTGAACCTAGTACTTAGAATGATGAAATTATACTTTAACATAGCTGAAATGACCTTTATTGATCATTGCTATTATTGACTAGATATAAAACTTAAGTTTTTGAAACTTAATTGTTTTAATAATAATTATCATTTATAAGAGGTATATACAACCTGTAGGATATGTACTCGTAAGTACTTTGGTACAAAATTCCAGTAGCTATAGCAACTTTGGATGCAACACCGAATTCGCGTTTAGCGACTGTTTTTAATGAATCATTTAGTAACAAATTTCTGTTACAAATTCTGAGTTATTTTTAAATGTATCAGTCAATAACTACGTGTGCAAATGTTTTCAATAATAAAATAATATAAACTATACACTTACGTATCTTTTCTTTCGGCTTTCTGATATAACGACGAAATTAGAGTCGTCCCTTCATCGTCGTTATATGAGAAATCCACTGTATAAGTTTTAAAATACACAAACAGACTACCTCATCATAACCACCCACGACCGAACAATTGATTCAATGTTTTATGATATACAGAGACAATTAAATTTTAAGCTTGACTTAAACCAATATTGATTGACTTGGCTTGATTTTGACTTTAACCAATATTTTATGCATTTTTTTAAGTACTTACTGTTTCTATTTGTGTGCTAATAAAAGACAGAATTTGAAATATGTGGGTTTGCCTTTTTTTGTATGGAGAAGGGGTTAGTAATGGATAACAATTCAATCAAAAATATAACATGTAAAAATATCAGGTGGTATTGTAAGTCTATATTATTCTCAGATCCTAAACCTAAGTTATTAAAGTAATCCAGCTACTATAGTTCCATAATCCTTAAGACTTGAAATAGTTTGAGTTTAATAAAATAAATTGACAGCACAAACGTAAAGTAAATATTGCGATAATATGTTTTTAACTATCTTTTGTCAACGTAAATATTCATTTAACGCTTATATTCTTGATCTAGACAACTAAATCCTCAGTGGAAGCAAAATAAACGACCGCAGACAATAAATATCAGCTCCCAGAACCCAAATTCTTTTAGCTTCGAAAAGGGCGATTAATATTTTCTTGTTCTATTTGGTGCCTCCACGAAGTGCAAAATGCTGTTTTGAGATGGACAAAATGGAGGACAACTGCGGAAAGCTCTGGCAAATACTATCATCCGGATTTGTTAGGAATTCCCGGATAAAAGAAGCTTTCGGTTACAGGAACCGGTTAAACGGTTATATTTTTCCGATTCAACTTGGCTCATATTTATGTGGGATTTTCTCGAAGTTAGGAATACTTTAATGTAACAGGGTCAATTTAATATTGGAATATTTATTTTCATTATATGAATGGTAAGTAAGGTACATTATTATCTCCCGATAAAATAAATGTGGAAAAGGCATGTTCTGTAAAATACCGAGATTTTTCGATACAGGTCACGACACATGTCATACGCCATATCACAATTTGACGGATTGACTGTGATAGATTATATTCTATTTACAAACTAAGAACACTTTTACCCAGCGCTGTGTATTACTCTCATATGTCAAAGCCAATACGTTTTTGACAAACGGAAGTCATATAAGCACTTATTTTCGACTGTGAGGGTAAGCTTTTAAGAACAATATTATATGCTTTAGGGATGGTGAGGTACAATAAATTGGAAACCAGACGGGACTTACAGTAACTACGTACTTGTCTAAGTCTCTAGGAGTGTAGTGTGCAACACGAGTGTACTCCAAGAACTGGGTTTTTTGGTACCTATGTGCGACGGGGAAGGCCTAGGTAGGTTGCGATACCAAGGACAAGAACCAGTCTGTTGCACAGATCCAGGACGTTGCGCCTACTGAATGCTGTTTCTGACACTATCAACATATATGTATGTTCGCAGAGTGAATATTGTGTTAACAGCAGCGATATTGTGTATATCGTGTTTAATATTATTCATAGTCTGGAAGGATAATGAATATATTCGTATCATAAGTAAATAAAAACATAAACACAAGAAACTCAGCCCTAATATATTCGGTTTCGATAACTAAAATAATGCCACAGCTCCTTGAAATTAACGGTAAAAATTAACGAAATTCATTCTGTGCATGCCCAATACATTACCGGCCATTTGAATACCGCAGACCGCAGACGATTAACGTACGGGATGATACAAATCACATTGTACCAATTGGTATATAAATTAGCTATTTCTTTAAAAGAGTTCCCGCCAATACACTAGTTATAGATAACGATACGTTCGTTTGTGCCATACCGACACCAATAGGGAAATAGGGTTGACATTCAGGAGTTGTAGAAACACTGCTATTTTATATTTCAAAGAAAATCTTTTAATTTCAGATACGTCACATTTATATTTTCATCATCTCGTTTTTCTATTAATCTGTGTACTCATGTAATGTTTGACACAGGCCTCTTTTCAATCCCGTCATTCCTGACTGCACTGTGGCAATGCTGTTAGAGCAGAAAGGAAACGGGCAGGAGGGTCATCTGATGTTAAGTGATACCGCCATAGTCACTCAATGCCAGAGGGTGTGCGTTGCCGGCCTTTTATCGACATAATATATACGTCATGTTATACGTACAGTGCGAAAAAACTTTAAATATTTATAAATAAATAGATTTTTTTTTGTTACATTTTGTCGTGTCTGCGGTTTCTCTTATCCTGATTATTCTAGGAAGTTCACAAAAGCTAATAAATACTTCCGAAGGGAATATTTGGCGAGCGACTGGAATGTCAAGGATGGCCAGTCCTTCGCTTAGTAAGTGAAGATGCATGTTGCTTGGACTAGTTTATGGGATCTTGTAGTTTGTAAGTGTACACTGTGATCATAAAAATGGCTTGAATAAATTGCCTTAGTTAATTCTTGGAACGCCGTTTAAACGCCTATGCATCGCTAGGCTTTAGATACGCTACTGAGTTTAAATTGTCGTTAATTAAAAACAAGAGAAGACTGAAATATTAGATAAAGTCTATTAAACGTATCATCGACATAAAAACATATTAAACATATACATGTATGTATGGTGAACTCACTAAATTATTTTTATATGGTTAATTTCTAATTTTGTAGTATGTAGTAGTAATTAAAGTTACGTGTGACCTAAAAATTTTCAAGTGCCTAGTATTTATCTACCTTTCTATAAATATAAAAATATTTAAACTTGTTATTTGACATATAGTTATTTGCATTATAGAAATCTAATAAAACCTGGAGAGTTCTAGAGCATTTTTGAAGTTCTTCTTTTGCCGCGGGGCTTAGGGATAAATGATAAGAGTAAATTTTTACGATGCGAGCCCAGACCGTCACCAAAAACTAACCCAGAACTTTAACAATAGTTAATTTTAGTCTTTTTCTATTGCTAGTGTCGTTTTCTCTACAAACATAGAATAAGACGAAAGATAAAAAGTTTGAAAATAATTTTATCTTACTAACAAAAAAAATTACTTCTTTGTTCTTTTTCGCGAAAAACTACATTATTACGCCCAAATGTAGTCCCTTTCATTTATTTTTAGTCTCTATAGGCTACTAAGAGAGTGCTTATCTTTCTAGACTTGACATGTATTTATGTTCGAACGCCTTCAGAATTGCGAATAGCTTGTCAAACGACTATTACGTTAAAGCGCTCATTAGATTGCCAAAAAACGTTAATGGTCTAAAACCTAAGGCCACCCAAGGTGAATTGAGAGGTCTGAGTTAGATGTTACACATCGTAAATTGGTATGAACAAGGCTTTTCTTAGAAAACCATCCCATAACTGAACATTTTTGGGAACTTTGTGAAGGTATTGCAGGAACGACTAAATTTTTTCCACGAACGTTAATTGCGTTCTGCAAATGTTTGTTGATGCTACTTATTTAAATGATGGGGATAGTTACGGGCTACTGTTTCCTTAACAAACATCTCTTTGTCCTTGTTGTGACAGACTATTTCAGGCTAATACCTGCAGCTGATCTTAAATACCATTCCGTTCCTTGACGTCCGTCGTTCCACAACTGAACGTTTCTTAAGGAAATTTCTGTCGAGCGCCACCACTATGTGAAACCAGCTGCCCACTGAAGTATTTCCGAACCAATTCGAATTAGGGTCCTTCAAGAGAGCATACCAATTTTTAAAAGGTCGGCAGCGCGCTTATTTCTTCCTCCCGTAACATAATAAATGACATTCCCTTCTGCTGAGGATGTTTAGTGCGCAGAGTAATCAGTCACCTACGGGAATGAGTGAGGTCGTGCAAGCCAGCCCAGGTAACTTGTGCCCCAACAAAGTGCCCAGGAAACTTCTGAGACTAAAGGACGCAGGACTTAACGTACAACGACCATTGGGTGTCTATGTATGGAAACTACGTCCACACTACATACAAACTACTTAATTACGTTTATGCCATGGATTAGTAGTTATTGAACTGGTTGGTTCCCTTCTTGCCAAAGCAAGTCCTAGCTTAGTAGGACAAAATAGATTGATCGTCGAAGAAATTCCACTAAGTGACCGATAAGTTACAATTAATTTACAAGACGTGAACTCTTAAAAACTATACTGCAATATTTATTGGGCTTATAATTAACATAAAACTGTCACAATAAAGGCCTTACTTGATACTGAAATGGAAAAAAATGTGTCTCTCACTCATTTAAGATCTGAATCTATTTATTTATTTATTAAGAAGATTTCCAGCACAATATGGGCCAATTAAAAAACTTCGTATATAGTTTTTTTTTAATAAGAAGGTAAACATGCCAATTATTTTGATTGTAGGACAAAAAAGGGAAAAGAAAATTTAATAAGTTAACTATGAATCATTCATCATGATTGAAATAATTTAAAAATAGTTCACTCATTATATCTGATCTTTAATTAAAATAAGATATTTTATAAATGATAACGTAGTTCCAAACTTAAGTACCTTTCTTGCCTCTTAACATCCAGTATAAGCCATAAGATTCACCTTCGTGTTTCTAGTTAAAATCATTATGTAAGAGTTTAAAAGTGCAGACTTTCGCACGTTGTTTACAAGTTCGTATTTCAAATTTAGTTTTAATCTTTCAGGGCGGAAAGTTTGATTTTAAATCGTGGTATAGCGCAAACTTGGTTATAAGGTTATAATTCTGAAAACTGGTGTAATGGATGAGAGAGAGGGCTGGTGGAAGCGATAGCCTACTTTTCAACGGTAATACTTTTAATTTTATTTTGCACCGAGCTACCATTTACTTTGCACTTGCATAAAGCTCTTATAAAAAGTTCAAATTTCATTATTTTTTATTTGTTCAAGTGTAATTTCCACAGCGAAAACTTAAATGAATTCATGAAAGTTTGAATGAGCAAGATTGCATGAACATTTTACAACGTTTAGATAAGTGGAATTTTTATATTACTAAATTACTTTTATCATAATGAAATTTTATTTAAATAATAATGTTTTATTCATTGTTTAAATTTATGTTATGTCTAACAAATAATGTACTAATAGAAACGTCATTTTGATAATTTATTGAAATTAATTAACGTTAAATCGTAAAAATAAAAAAAATATAAACGCATTAAAATTTTCAAATTTATATTAAAAGCTTACTCAATATATTTATTTACTAATTTTAGACTATTTATATAAGTATGCATTCCATTCTATCAGACAATATTTTGGTAGTCTGTGAACATTGAATAGTAAGTCGGGAATAGAGTCTCAGGCAAGTGTTTCCCAAACTTTTTTGTACCATGCCCTCCATGGCCTTTATAGAAGTCTTATAATGTCCATTATTTTAATTCAAACAATTGAATTGTTCACTTGATTGCTTAAATTATAGGTTTGGGAACGAAATTACTAGCAAATAATTAACTATGTCTGTTAAGTTAGCAGAGCATAAAAAAATAGAGTTCTCGTAGCACACAGAATAGTTCTATAGTTCCTGATAGTTTTATAAAAAGTACTGGAGGTGTAACTATTTGTATAGTGTAAATATTTTTTGTGTAATCGTAAATTTTCTGCTAGCTTCCCGATCACAGTAGAGAATTTCTTATCGATTTCGAAAAAAAAGGTCTAATTAAAACAACGTATTCAATTTTAAAAGTTTCTTATAATTTAAATGCAAAAAGATTGGTGGAGACTTTATTGCCAGTTCTTCACTTCCGTTATACCCGTCCTCTGATTTAAGAACTGGTAGTATAAAGATAAAATTAGGATCATTTAATATGTATTTCTTTTGTTACGTTAATCAGTGTACTTTGAGTTACCTATACGACTAAACGATTTTGACTTTGAAAAATAAAAAGGTTTAATAATTTTTAAATAAGAAATAAAGGTGAGTACTACTAAATTTTCGAAAATTAGGACACGCCCCTATAGGCTTCCTATTTGCCCCACATTGAGAAACACTGGTTTAGACTTTTCGTATCAAGAGATTGATAGACCTTTCTATCAGCCGATACAATGAGAAATTATTTTTAAATAACTAAAATATAGAGTATACAGCTCTTAGAGTGTTTAATGTGGGATATATATAAGTATGTATGTCCTATTTATATCAAGCATTAACCGCGACTGTGTCCAGTACCTTGAACAGCGATTTGCACTCTGCCGAGCATGGAACCGCGATGCTCACCTTATTGCATACACTAAATAGCTATTGAAATCTTAAGGAGCGCAGGCACTGATCGATACAATTAATTTAACACTCTGGTGCCGTTTAAGTATTAGAGATTTAATTTTTTTTAGTAATTATTTAAGTAATTTTTTAGTAATTATTTAATTTTTTTACACATTGTCTATACTTGAAAAGGAAATCATTTTCGAGGATTCCTTCAAAAATTAATACGTTTATGTACTATTATTTTTGATAGCTGTGCTTACTGACAAGAGTAGGGGGGGGGGTTATGGTTATGGTTTGTGGACTCAGTTCCGCACTTAGACTCTCAATAGGTCCGTTGTACGTACACAAAAGGGGGGGATAAATTGCAGTAAATCTGCTTACGCAATACTTGAACGGCCCCTCTGGTGTAGTTTATTTTAAATCAATAAGGATTCAGACACGGAGGACTGACTCTCGCATGTCACAAGCAACTATTAAATTTAAACTAAGGATAAAAAGATTGGGACTGAGCGATAAGTATAACTGTCAATACCATACCCTCTTTGTAAAATGTTATTATTTTTTTATAGTTAAGATTGAGATTGATGATTTTTAGAGGGTAAATAATTTAGGTTTGGATGTTGTTTCCTATGTCATCTAGATGGCGCTGTGCATGAGATTAACCCACTTAAATATTTAACGGATATAAATAATACTAGTGTGTAATAATTAATTAAGTAGTAGTTATTAAGTATAAAGCTGTGCTTGCCTATTAAAGGGTGTATGGAATAATCAGTTTTATTGTTCCTAGATGTAATCTTTCATTGTATGTCCGTTGGCAAAATCCTATTTTAAATAAATTATATAGGTTGTTTGTTGTTTGTTGGAAGGACTTCTAAATTCAAAACGTTAATCTAATACTATTATGCTCGATAAAAGTGTTACAAGATAAAGTTAATTTACGACGCCTAAAACATATAATTGAAACCATACTTCAATACTAAAACTATTTTATCAGTGCCTTCTTGAACCGGCATAACGATTTATGAGTTCAAAATAAGCGACGATAAATCCTCGCCTACATTCGCTTTAAATATTTGACCTCTGTCTTGTATTTTGTTTTAATACTGTGCTAAGTATATCTTGAGAACAATACGTCATAAACAGCCCGTTTCAACGTGATTGCGACACGGAATTGCCTTTTAAATTCAATCATTCCTCTTTAAATTGTATGGTTTAATATTACATACATTCATTTTGCGTATGATTTGTAAGTGCGATGAAATACCGAGTGCATTTTGTATTACCTTTTATGCGATAAAAACCCATTTATTAGTTTATGTTTACGCGTATTAAATAAAACGAACTTTGCTAGTATTATTTTTACATAAACGATATGTAAGTTATCAAATCCGTATGTGCCTATAAACTTGCCTATATCAGCATGTTTTAAAATGCACGCAGAATTATTTATTAGTGTACAGCCGGGAATCAATCGCGCGACCTTTAGCTTGTCAATACTATTAACCACCCGTCCTAACGGTTAGAAATTCATTAAAACCAGTTTAACAGTAGCATATTTAATATTAATGGTATATATAAGCGAAAAATAACCCTAATTTCATTTTATAACTGCGTCTCTTACTGACGAATTGTGCTCACGCGGTGATTAAAAGGATGAAATAATTAGTTCCCTTGCATTTAGACTGATTTAGGGCCTGTTTCACAATGTATGGATAAAGTACCAAATAGCTATGCAACACATAAATTATCCGAAATATAAAAGTTCCGAATAAGATACTTGGCATTTCATGACAAATAGCGCTATCTGACAGTCGTGAATCGCAAAAATACTGTTTATCCTACCAATAAATAGCTTATTTGGAACTTATCCGGACATTGTGAAACAGGCCTTTAGTATCATAATAACATTTTTGATGCCAAACAGTAAATGTTCTTAGAAACAAAGAATATCAGTTCAAAAAAGTATTTTGAAGTCGTACTTCAATGGAGAAAAATTATGAGAGTGAATTGTTACGATGCGCGCGCACCAACACCTAAATTCGACATCGTAAAGTTAGGCCTAGGTGGCATGAAAGTCGATAACTGTGATCAAGTTGTATATTCTAGTATTTTTATATTTAGAACACGTGTTTCGTAACAGTACAATTAAACAGTGTGAATAAGTAAATATTATTTTGGTGTGTTTAAATCAATTTCATATACGACGGTGTTAGTATTTACTAATAATATATTTTTTTTAATAAAAATATTCTTGATTAATTTTAATATTTATCGTTAATCACTACTGCATTTTTTTTTTTCCATATGCTAAGGAGGTATAACTTCTAACGTGTCTACATAAGTACACACACTTTTTTTAAATCATTCTAGATAAGACTAAGAGACGAATTATATATTGCATAACTATGGTTTTCAAATAAGCGGATTAGTTCTTGTAATAGTTTCTAATATGTCATAGCTTGTTAAAAAGCAAGTGTCCAAAAATGCGACATGTCATTCTAGAGTCCTCGAGCGATATTTTATTCAATGTATGCATGCCGCGATAGAAGAGAATCCGATATGAAGCTGGTAAAATCGCAAAGCATTAGTTGCACTACAGGTACAGTCAGTTGCATTTTTAAACAGCCTTATGCGGAGATGAAGCCTATTCCATGTTTGAATATTAAAATTCCTGCACACACTGTTGCCTTTAAAGCACTATTGTATTCGCACCCTAACTCCGAGTATTTTATTATTTATGCAAGAACCGCCTTTTGCGCACCTTCTTAATAATTGAAGACTTCCGTGACAAGTAGCTGAGAAACGAGAAATTCTATGTAATTTACTCGCTTCTATTTTTTATAGGTGATGTTTTTCGCTTTAGTGGCGGTTCACAATAGGGAGAACCGGCGAAATGAAAGGGCTTTAAAGTTTTTACTACTCTTCGTTGTTGCCTCATAAAGTTGGAGGTTTTTATCAATAGTTAATTCAATAAGTTAGTGTTTGAAAGATATAAACAACTGATTTTCATAGAATGGCGGGTGTTTGTAAGGCACACCCTTATAGCTACTAAGAAATGAAACTTAAGGCTAAATCTGGCTCCTACTTATAATAATTAGTTTTTTAATCTAATTCGCGTTTATTCGAAGGCTATTCAGTAGTTAAATTATATAACTCATGCGTCTAACTAAATAACGAGGGAGAGACCACATACTTGCAACGATTCCGGCATATTTCTCTCGCTACATAACATTTGTCATAGATGCTCGTTCAACATATCTCCAAGGATAGCTGAAAAATATTATTTTAAAGATAAATATTTCAGTGACTACCAACAGTAATTTAAATATATAGTATTATTATTTTATGGTATTAAAAGTCTAACTAGTGTAAGTTTCTGATTTTCGTCCCTGGTACAAGGACCAAAAGCTTTAATTATTATTATTATTTTCTTTATAGAACAGCGGGCAAACGGGCAGGAGGCTCACCTGATGTTAAGTGATACCGCCGCCCATGAACACTCTCAATGCCAGAGAGCTCGCGAGAATTATTATTATTATATGTATTCTCTATAGTCAATACCATGTAAGTATTGTTAATATGAACTGTATATTTTTGAGTTCGAAAAAACATTTCGAAAAGTCTAAAACGATTCAAATTTCGAACGTTTTAAGATTAAATAAAACAAAATTCGCGCTAAAATATTTAAAATATAATGTCTTTAAATGAATGACGATATTATAATCGACAATACTTCCTAACATAGTTACTACAGTTCCGTAATAGTGAAAATACAGTGGAACTGAGCATTTAGTAGGGTTAGATCTGAAAAACAAATTTTAAATTTTACTATAGGTTTCGCTCTGGGAATCGAATCGAGGTCTTCACTGGATATCGCTTTTCCACAAAAGCATTGTTTAGTGACAATTGTCCAAAAGACATACACAATTATACAAGGTTCGTTCTATAATACATTTTCCTTCTTAAAGAACCACTTTGCATATTCAAAACTAGACTTCGTTTGCATTTACATTTGAATGTATCTAAACATGCCGGTAACGAGATGTTAGCGGTCATTTGAGATGTCACCACTTATGATAAACACAATGCGATTGTTCGAAACATGCCTAATAAGTCGTTCATTTCAATATGTTTATGGATAATGAGAGAATTGAAGTTTAGGTAAGCAAAGGAAGGCCTTCAAAGGTAATTCAAATAATTTTCAAAAGTGATTTTTAGTTCGATGTTTTTATTGTCGATTTGCACAATTGTTTCTAATTATTACTGAGTAAAAGATACATACAATTCTATTAATTACGTTTAGGGGCATTAAGGCGGATGCTGTCATATAATTTATTATAATATATAAAATATAAAACACAATTTCCGTAACGTTTATGTATGTCAACATAAACGCCAACTTTAAAACACGTAATCTCCAAAATTTCAGTGGTATGTAAAATAACTATTTACTTCATATTCGAAGGCATAAAATAGACAATAATTGATTGGATAGTGTGCACAAAACTCATATGAATTGTATGTCAAAGTGGCGTCACCAAAAACAATTTATCATACTTATGAGGATGCAAGAGCGCGTGGGTGGATGCAATCTGGCTGACTCAGCGATTAAACCAATCAAATATAAACAAAGGTTAATCCCAAGGGAACTTACTTTTTTAAATAATTAAGCGGAGAAAATTAACTCCTCGCCAGTGACGGGCCATGACGTCGGAGTGACGGCACCACTTATTATGGCCCCGGGTTCGATGTCCGGATATTTCAATGTTGAATGTTGTCTTAATATTTTGAGTTTGAGATTAATTCGCGTGATATAACAATTTTCTATATTTTTTGTATTAAGACGAATACGGAATTGGAGAACATATAGATAAGTATAAATAATAGTGGCGTGTGGGTACCCTTAACACGTAATTACTATCGACATATTTGTATGTTCGCATAGTGAATTCACAGTAGCGATATTGTGTAAATTATGTGTCTAATTTTTATGTACATTATTATATTTTTATTAAATGTTTCTCCACATTTTTGTATTGGCATAGGCTGTAAAGATAATGTGTGTATGTTTAAAATAAATAAATAAATGAAATAAAACATTACTTTTAATACAGATACTCAAAAAATAGCGTATTGCAGGGACGTAGTCAGTAGACGTAGCATTCGGGATGTAGTCACACTCGTATTTTTTCTTTACCTTTCCCGCACTCGTGCGTTTTCTTTCCCAACTTTCAAAACAATATCTATTAAAAAGAAGACTTGGCTCGGGTAGACATTTGTCGGAACTCTGCAATGACAGGCTTTCCGCACTTGTACTATTTTTAATAGGCAAGAAGCCTTTGGTACTCTTCCGTGATTCGAACTCACGACCAGAGTTGAGGCGCACGCAGCCCACATTTCTCTGGAAAGCACAAAAACTTAATTAGATTATGTATCTGTCCAATTAAAGGGTGAAGAGAAAAACAAATGGTCCTCGATATTACCCGTATCGCAGATAAGATCATACAAACAAATAAAAGGCACAATTTCGTACCATACAATTTCATTTATTGAATACCCTTGGAAAGTTTAATTGAGTTTGACAGGGGTTCCAATGGTTGCAATTATGTGATACTAGCTCCAATTTTCACCAGTATTTATTAATTGAATTTTAATATATTAAGTGTTTTTAATTAATTATATAATAGTAATCTAAATATAGTTATAAATATATTAAAATTCAATTACTTATGTACGGATATATGTATGTGTTTAATTATTTCTATTTTACGATGTTTTTCGTAAGACTTGAAATGTGAGTAAAACTGTGATGTGTTTTTTATCGGTTAACTAAAAAAAGTTTATTAATTATAAGACAATAATTATGTAGATAATAGTTTATTATGAATTACTTAACTAAATTATACGAAATATACATGTTTGTAAATAAAACCCGTACAATAGGTTTGTATTAAATATTTAAAAGAAATAAAATTATTCAAAACGCTCATTTAAATAAAGCAAGGTCTCGCTAGATAGAAAACCTACCAAACATTACATTGTAATCGAACAAATGTACTGTTGTCTTATCTTATTTGAGGGCATTTCTAAAAGATAAAACGAACAAAAATAAACTCCAAATGAATACTTGCAACTGAGATGGACAATGTTAAGCAAATTCCAAAACCACAACACTAACAAAACAAATATTTTTTAACTCTTCTCAAACACGGCTATCTCCGTCCGTTATTATTTTTTTATCATATACCCTCCACAAATAATAACTTCTGTTGACAAAAATGATGTTCACATTATAAATTCGTGTAAGCATAGACTAGTGTAAGGACTTAACGTAGGAGCAAAATTTATTTGTAATATTCGTTATATAAAAAAGTCTTTGGTTAGTGTAAATTCTATTAGCCTAAATAAGCCATTAGTAACCTGATCTCAAATATATCGTATGATCTAAACGAGGCTTTGAGATGAATCTCGCAGTCACAGCTAAAGAAAATCAGTATGTCAACGTTTACTACCAATTCACATTGTCGCCCGGGTCATTGTTGTAGACGCTAAGCTTACCAGACCTAGTCCTAGACCGATCCTAAATTAGAATCTTGAAAAAAATTATAAGAATATAATAAATGAGTAATCCGATTAGGGATTGCAATCCGGAAAAACGGATCCGGTAATCCGGTGGATCCGGCATCATTTAATGGTTACCGGATCCGTTACCAAAATACCGGATCCGAAGACCGGATCCGGTGCTAGCAGTTTGTGGGAAAATAATATAGCTAATAATTATTTATCGTAAGTTGATTAAACTAAAGAGTTCTAAACTCATTATTGTGATAATTTTTGCCATTCATTCGTTCGACAGATTCGTCAAATCATGATGGTATCTGTCATAATCATAAATACCTATAAGACTTGTTTGTTACTTAGCATTCTCAAATACTTTTATAATGATTTTTAATCGTATCTATTAGATATTATAGTTACTAATTGATAATTTATATTGTTACTTATAAATTGATCTATCAGTGAAAGTGATATCTAGAAAGACTAAGCTACTCGTTACGTCGTAAAATTATTACTAGTTTACACTACTAAATTTTAATTGTTTTCTTGTTGTCTATTTGTCTTAACATTGGTTAAGAAATAAAGTCGATTTTATGTATTTGTGATTTAATTTTTATTGACTACCTACATATAAGTGCAGTGACACTTGATTAACTCACTTATTTTGTACTAAAAAGCAAAAATCATCTTGATTTAATCAATCCGGTCGGATCCGGCCGGATTGACGGGAATCCGGTCGTATCCGGCCGGACTGAAAATGACGCCGGATTGCAATCACTAAATCCGATAGAGCTGAAATTTCTATCGGATTACTCGTTTAATCACAAATATCAGTTCTGAAATTGAATAAATAAAACAGATTCCGTGTTTGCTTCCAAAGTGCTCTCACAATGTTTAAATTAAATAATTATACTATTGTATTAATTCAGTCCTCTGTTTCAATACATCAGCACTGTATTATTTGAATAGCAGTTTATAATAATAAAACAATATTATTTACAACAACTTAATATAAGTGTGTAAATTTAGCTTCTTTAATTTTCATTGCTATTTATTAAAAGATAATTAATATATTAGTTATTATTGCATAATATATATAAGAAAAACTCAAAAATACTACTGCAGGTTTTAAATTTTTTTTCCTGAAGGACCAACACAGTACACGCTTAAATACCTAATAAACTAAAGAATTAAATAGGAACGGAGAAAAAAATAATTCTACAGCTAATACAGTGCGTTAGCTATTACAGGCCGACTGTGACAAAACCACATAAATACGAAGGTGCTAGGCGCCCTGCTGTGCTTACAATCAATTTATTGCGTTTAAAAAGACAAATCGCGTACGAGCACAGTTTTGTCACTTATATTCTATATAATTTATAACGTCTAATATAATAATTTAATAGTAATCATAATGTTAGCACTTTCTGATATAAAATTACTCACAATAAAATAATTATAAAGTGGCGTATGAAGCTAATATTATATGAATAGCAACATTGTGGAACACATCCATAATTGGCGGGCTATTGTGTTGCGTCGAGGCGCCCCGTGTCGCGTCAATCACCTGACATTGACATTGACGTCAGATGTCAGACGTCGTGACGCGATACATTTCTTATATCACAATTTTATAAGGGAATTTTGGTATACTCTTATACGTTAAGATTAAATATTAAAGCTTGGTATGAATACATTATTCATTTTTAATATTATAAGCATATTTATATTATAGGTTATTTTTCAAGCCTTTATGTGAAATAGATAACATTTAGAGGCCTAGATTAGCTTAAATACCTTTACAATACGTAAAATGGACGTCTTTTTTCATAATAGTACTAAAATCGGCTATTAAATAATAATTTGTGGAACATTCATTACTTTACGGGCAAGACCTTGGGCCTTAATCTAGTTGCCTTCAATTAAAATGACATATCGTGTCGACAAATTTTCATATAAATATAGTTTCAGAATTTCTACATACACTACTGTTAATTCCTTGACTGAATATAATATAATATTGTTTATATTTTTTTTTTTTTAAATAAATTATTTTATTTTCAACATGTTATATTATTTATATTATTTAATATGTTATATTGTTTATATATATATATATATATATATAATATATTATTGTATCATCAACACAGATAATACATTTTTAACTGAGATATGTGTGTCAAAAATTTATGATGAAGTCGTCAAGTCATAATTATTTTATGATTAAAAAGGAAGCAACTCTGTAAAACATTTCAATTTAAAAAGCTCATCAAGGGATGTTCGTAATCCTGTTTTGCCGCCAATTGCGACGTCACTCAACTTCAAGAAAATAAAATGTTAAATCTCTCGAAACACCTGTTACATTTGTGTTTGTTTTATGAATTATTTATATAAAGCACTGGATAGACAAGTACTTAATCAATTTGTTTTTATAAGATGTGATAATAATAAGAAATAGTGGTGATACAACCTTTTTAGGTCTGGGCTTCAGATTTTTGTATAGGTTTCATGATCAATGAAACTAATAAGGAAGTACACACTACAACAAGGCTGTGCACACATATCCTTATGATGTTTTCCTTCATCGTACGAGCAGTAGTCGTAGTAGTAGTCTTAATTGCGTTTATAGAAAGAATATCCATTGTTGCACAGGCTGGAATCAAACCTTTGCTCTATAAGATGTGAATCGGATATAATTCTTCAATTAACCCATATAATAGTAATACAGTTAGGTAATTTTTATTTTACTCAAGACTAAATAGAGTCATATTATAGTAGATTAGGACAGATCTAAAATGATTGTTAAATTTTAATTTAACATTATTACAATAACAAAATTTACATATTTAAATATGTTTCGGATTTGTATTAAGTGAAAATTAAAAAAAAACAGTAGAAATAGCGTGTAATTGTATTACACCATAAGGCACATATTTCACAGACTACACATGATTTTATTTTCAAATTGCAATTTTCCGCTGACAAGTGATCTGTCAAAAGAGCGGGGCGCTATATGGGCATCTAAGTGAGAAGAAATGACAGTTACTTATTATAGCTCAGCTGGAATTGCGTCAGAAATGATTGAGTGTAGGTCCGAGAGTTCAAATGACATGTCAACTAACAAGGTATACGATTTTTAATTTCACGCGTCGAACGTTCGCGTTTGAGGATTAGTGTTATAGTCTGTGCACTGTATAACGATGTTAATGAATCGATTGTTTATTGGTTAAAATAAATTTAATTTTTTCTTTTCATTTCTGAAAACTATGAAAATATTATAGCCCCATTAAAACAGGCACACACATCACAACACATCAACTATATCCGGATTTTTTAAAATAATTTACTTGGATTACCTAGTTGTTAGGGATTATTCTGTTCTATTAAAACACATATGTTTTATACATAAATACATGTTCTATCAATATTTTAATATTATACGAGTAGAACGGTAAGGATAAAACATTAAATAGTATTACTTATTCAGCTAGTCAAAGCATCTCCATAAATCAAAATTTTCGATAAACATCACTCACTTACTAAAGTGAATCTTCGTAATGATCTATATTTAGTACTCATCAGTCTTAACGTAACAAGAATTGCCACTTTCAATACATTCTTGTGTCTGCACCAACTTTTTAGAATAAAAATCTTGGTTTTTAAATTTTCTTATACATACTTTTACTTATGATATTCAGTTAATATTTAGCTATGAATAGATATACAGTTAATATTATGTAAAACATATCTTTTTTTTATGTTAGCAACTAGAATGGTGAATCCATGAGCTGATAGTCGGCTCAGTGTATCGTCCCTTACTCATTCCCAAAATCAATAACATTGGAGTTCAGGCACATTAATTATCCGGAGCTGGATATATTCAGTAGTGGGCTCATTAATATTAAAGAAAAAGGTATTTAAATTTAGGTATCCCTAAATTCTATGTTTTTCTGGTATTATTTATTTATTCTGCTTATTGTATTATTATATTATATTATATATACTTATTATTTTCTTAATAAATAAATATAATCATACAGCGAGGGAATCCAGACCATTTACGCATGGTCTATACTTTAAAGAACATATTTTAGTGTTAATCTTATTAACATATTAGACATTTACAAATAAATACATTGTTAATATTGGATTCAGATCCAAAATAAACACACAAAAAACAAATGATTAATATATATTCAGGCAACATTATATCACAAAATTGTCCATATTCGTTGTGAACAATGAATCTTGTTGTCCCAAGGGAAATCTAACATTTGTTTAAACAGAACTGCCGTCATACACCGTAAATATACTTTGACTGTATTAGTGAAGTTGCCTGTTACAATATATCAATATAAAGTTACCTAAAACATATTAATGTCGTTGTTTTTCTGATCATATTTTATTATTTACAGGTTTATATAGTAATTTTTTACTTTTTTGAAAGCCATACAATTCAGACATTATATTATAACTAAACCCTTTTTGAAAAACCCAAAATTTACATTCTATGGTTAATGTCAGTTAATAAAAAAGAAAATTATTAATCCATTAATTAAATTAACTTACGTGTAAACTTGTGAAGTGAATTCTGTCAATTTTTTATTTGGTCGGCAATAAAGACAAGATGATATTTTTAGTTTTCATTAATTAAATAAAGTAATAAATGCAATAACGAGTGTGATCTCTCAAATCACAGCTTGTTTTTTTTTTCGAACATACCTAACAGAAAACGTTTAGTATACCAACATTATATTGCTAGTGTTTACAAGTTTATTTTTAATTTAAAAACTATTTAATTCAAAAAATTTAAAAACTATTATGATGTATATCCCTTTTCCTTTTAGTTTTTCTATTGGAAAACTTCACTAATGCCCAACCAGCCAGCATCTAAAGCACATCAAAATAGGTTGAATACCTACCATATACAACGCGTAAGCCTAATTAATCCTATTATTAGCTACTTCAACTGTGTAAGACATCTCTCAATTTTCATATTGACAAATCCCACACGTAACGTAGTATACAAGTGTTTGTTTTAGTTTAATTAATCGATGTCAATAGGCAATTGTTATAACTCCCTTATTAATAAATACTAACACAAGTTAGTTGGAGTAACTACGTACTGTTACGTCACGTTCTGTTAAATTGTGTTTACGCTGTGTTGAAAAGAGACAAATAAATACGATACTTTAAATTGTTCGATTGCATTCTTAACAAAACAAAATACAACAGAAATCAAGATTATTCTTTGTACATAAACTGTTGCAGCGAATATAAATTTATGACAAATTATGAATATAAATATGAGAAACCAAAATCTTTTTTGGTTTCGCCATTCCGACCAGTAGCATAGTACAAATATCATTTAAATTAATCATAAAAATGCAACGCATAAATTACCTATAGATTCGTTGTGTGGTCCACATATCGAAATCCAAATGTTTCACTAATTAAACAATGCCCGCTGCAATTTCACAAGACAGCAAAATTACTTCAGTTGTTCGCAATAAAAATGCAAATGTTTAATTTCTTAAACGTTCCGGCTTATAAACTGCATCAGCCAATTCGAAATATCCACAAAGCATCGGGCTCCGAAATTAAATTCGTAATTACGGTGCTTATCCAATTTGGCAAGAAAAACGCGACCCCCCCAGAACAGAAATTTGTTTTAAAACTCGACAACAATGGGGAGATTGTAAGATAATTGTGTTCAGGCGAACCGTGACGTGTACCTTCAGTAGAAGCGGTTAATGATACCTTGGATGCATTGAATGGACTGCATGCGGGAATCGCGAAATCTTCAATTGAAAATCGCGTGCGCCGACACCAAAAGATCACTAGATAAAAAATTGCATTATATGATTTATAAAATGCTTGTTTATTGCTTATAAAATTGGGTAGCAACAGATGTTTGTTAAGCTAACTGTTTCAGGCAAGCTAATTAGCTTATTGGTGAAGTTTAAGCGGCAACGACCTCATGAGCCCTCTAGCAAGGTTTTTGTCTATGGGCGGCGTTATACCGCCAGGTGAGTCTCCTGGCCGTTTGCCCCTTTGTTATAATTAGCGTCATCCACTTAATATATATATTTTGCTCCACAGTGGCACGAGTGGGTGTCCCAGAACAAATGTTATTGTTAAAACAAATATATTTATATATTAGTTTGCCGTATGTTCACGTATAAATTTGTTATTGGATACGATTCTTTATATATAAAAATTATATTCCATCATGCATAAAATACGATGCTTTTAAATTTAATATTACCTCTAATCAAAAAATCGACGCGTATAATGAGCTGATCGATCAAACATGCCTTGCCACGCAAATATCAACATAATCCTTTTAATAAAGCCAAGGCCGTTTCTCCGTGTATAAAGATGTTTCTCTCCAGGTGCTTTAGCATATATTTACTATATCTCTCAAGGTGCTTTTACATATATTTACTATATCTAATTTTAAAGCTCTTATTTCTAAGAGATTCGGCTGTTTGGGTTCGTTTCACTCGCGAATTTTCTGGAAGCATGTTGCATGGACATTAGTGACTGACTGATTTAGATTTAACCTGGCTACTTTTTCGTAAAAATATATGTATGCTATGTAGTTTATTTATTTAAAATACGTATAAGATAATAGGTGTATGACCATTAAATAAATTATATGAAAAAAATTCGTACCGATCTTAAATTGGCCAAATCATAATACTGTTTGTTTGACATGGCATATGGCAAACATTTTATTCATCACTAAACCTTGGGTTACAACCAAAATATTATCGTTATAAATAAGCGACGGCCTGGACTTAATTCCTTTAAGATAGTACCATTTAATAAAAGGCCAGTGAGCAGTGTGATTGTCCATGGGCGGAGTAACTTTCACTTGTGATCCTGCTGCCCTTTTGCACCGTTTCAAAAAAAGTAACCAATCCCTTAAAGCATACATGTGCACCACTAAGCCATCAAGGTGATTAAACTATATATGTTCAATAAAATTAATATAAGTATTTCTATTTTTATTTCCTTTCACTGGCTACATATATTTTTTTTGCTCTGCTTTTATTACTGCAGTGTAAATAACTGTACTTATGCACTTCTTGCGTTCACCTTATCAAATTGAAAAAAAATATATCAGTGGTTGCCTGGAGATCGCGCGGAAGCGATGTCCACCAGTTGCCCTCCTGTTTATTTAATTCTTTATTTTACTATAGTCATTGGACCAATAGAGTTTCTTTCTATGTGCGTATAAGAGTCGAACGGTGATGGAAAACATCGTGAGGAAACCGGCTTACCCAAAAAGTCGATGGCGTGCCTCAGGCACACGAGTTTGATCATCTACTTGTCTGCTTCATTAACAAATGATCATCAAACAGATACATAAATCTGAGACCTAAAAAGGTTGTAGCATCTGTATTACTGCAACGAAGAGTAAATAAATATAAGTAAATTTACGACGATTACTTTCAACTATTGATAAAGTCAAAGCAAGCGTGACACACATCTCCGGGGACATTAATACCTGGTAGTACAATGATTATAATAACAATTGATAGGAGTCCATAACCCGATTACACTGATCGGTTGTCAGTCAATTTGACAGTTGCCATTGTAATATCTGCTTTGATTCTTATCAATTAGCGATAGTCTTTGGCGTGCCCAGGGTTATTTTCTTTTTGGTATGACTTGAATAACGAATTGGTAACAAATGTGGTCACGGACCAAAGACCTGGATGAAGTGACACTGAGACGAAATTCAGTTAGAGAATTGTATGATAAAGTTTTCAGTTCACATATTAGGAGTATTTAACTAAATAACGTATGTGTAATTGTGTATGACGTTTGATAATAAAACAACATAAACCATATAACTATATAATTAAATGTTCACTGTTTAAAACTTAATTTGTCAAAATTTAATCTTTGCTAAAATTAAAAGGCCGGCAACGCACTCGCGAGCTCTCTGGCATTTAGTGTTCATGAACGGCTTATCACTTAACATCAAGTGAGCCTTCTGCCCGTTTGCCACCTGTTCTTTAAAAAAATATTTGCAGAAATATAAACGGTATAAAATTATTTGTTAACTAAAGTGCCTCTTACACACTCTTGATTGAATATGTTCATGGGGACCTATTATTGCAGGTACTCCTACTCAATCGATAGTATTAAAACAATATTTATATACGTAGAATAGAATCGCTTTTCTAAAAGTTCTCATAGATAGGGCGTATAAAATACCTAAAAATTTGAAAAGATTTGTCAGTAAGCTATAATCAATGATAAAAATTTATAGACGATTCAATAACTACACTATTGGAAAATCATGGGACTTATAATTACTAGTTACATAGATGCAATGCCGGTGGTCTGACCATAGTTCAATCACTTTGGTACAGTCAGCAATATGTTAACATTATAAAAAGTTTAACATTTATAAAATAATTGTTCCAGCTTCAAGAGTAACAGATGTTAGATGTTTTGCACAATGATGTGTATTTTTGATTACGTAAATGAGTCTTAACTTAATATATAAGATTCTACATTAAGGATCATATAGGAATGAACATAACATATACAACTTGAAAGAAATAATGTTGAACAAAAGTTTAAAACAATTAATTTACTGGGAAAATAATACATAATTTTTTAATAGAAATCAGCAGGTTTTAATGAAGTATGATATATACCTAGTAAGGTATAAATGCTATTTTGCTAATTACATATAGCGGTGTTGCACCAGAATTATAGTACCACAGAATTTTTATATTTAAAATTTATATTAGATTTAATATTAATCAAATTGTAAAATCATCAAATATATTATTGAATTTACCTATTTTATTTTGCTTGTCTACCAAACTCATTATTATATATATCTACTATGCCATTCTGTTACTGTCATGTACGTACGTAGTATTCACTGTTATGCTGACGGTACTATCACTATTTTAAGCGATCCCACTAAACATGTATTATGGTAATCAGTCAGACGTGAAATAGAAACAGAGTTTTCTTAAATGATTATAAACTCAGATTCTTGGTAGATTCCTTAGAATACTTTTGTTATAAATTTTAAATAAGCTAATCTCTCTTTATATCGACTCTCATGTTTTATTAAAGTATGATTAAGTGTTGTTTCATTTTACGATTGAAAGTTCAAGAATAATAAAAATAAGCTATTGATTTTTTTTTTCATTATATTGTCTAAAAACGCAAAGATTTAAAAAAAATAGGTGACAAACTAGCTTACGGCTTAGTATCGAGCCCATGTAGAGTCATCATAGTGGGTGCGTTATGGGCATTTGAGGTAAGAGTACATATATATCTTTTTTTTTAAATGTGAATTCGTATATCCTAGGGACAACCCACTGGAATCGATTGCACGGTTCTAGTTTGCAAAGGAAGTCTTATGTAGAGGACCGAGGAAGACTATGAGAATAGAAAACACTACCAAAATATGAATTTGGTTGCTTTCCAAGAGACACCCATGCTCACCAAATTTTAAGTAATAAATTCTCTTTACTAAGGTTATGTATAAACAATTCATTTCGCTTCGATTTAGAATACAAATTTCAGTTACTTGTACCCTTCATATTATCACAACTCCCGGGCGGCTGTTGCAGCCCAATCCATATTTTCCCGGCTCTGTAAAAACGCATACTTATAAGACCCATTATATAATTCAATATCAAAAGCAGACTCATGAAATATTTAAGGAATCTCTTATGTAACTATGGTCCACATACAAATTAAAGTTCATGACTGAAATAAATATCGAAATACAATCGCCCCTTGACATATTGTGCTGAGAAACAATGGTAGATGTTGTTTTACTCGTCCCAATTTATTGACTATCATAAAATCGATTATTACAATAAATAAGTCAATATAAACATACTCGAAGTAAAAAATCGAATTTTATTCCTAAAAGAAACGTTAACATTGAGTTTATGTTAAATCGTAGGGTAATCGAAACAATGTTTAATGCATGCGTTGAGACGACAATGACGCATGGATGTTAGGCAGAAACTGGTAGAGAAATCAAATGCACCGACCTCGCGCCGATAAGTTTTTCTTCACTTCGCCGCGTATATTTTTTGGTCCCTCCATTTTTATGTCTGCCATATTTAAAAGCTGGTCAGTGTTCGGTTTTAAGTGAACGTTGCGATTACGCATAATTGGAAGACTTTTTGCGCATGCACCGAATACGAAACAACTTTAATAATTTAAGTTTTTTGACGTGGTATAGTATTTTCGATACAGTACGAAAAAATTGCAGATGCCAACTTCCAATGTTGCTTTGAGTCAAAGTATCGGGTTTGTTAATGATATATATTTTTTGGCTTACTCTGTCGCTGTCACAAAAAAGTCACGTGACATTTTTTGTTGTAAAGATAAACTTTAACTTGTATCCAGTTTTGCAGTGTTGTTTATAATGGGTATCAAACCAAGTTACCGCCGGTAGTAAAAACTTTTTTCTATGATGCCACATAGAAATGTAAAGCACTGCAAAAACATATTTCATCATATTATAGTCTGAAACCGAAACATAAATTTGAGAGTTTGGAACTATAAAGAGAAAATAATATCAACCTATCAATTATTTATTATTATTATATTATTGTAGTAGCAGAGTAGTTTTATTACTGTCATATGTCATTACAATATCTGTATTGTTCATTTGGTGGCGCCAGATTCACAGCTTAGTTTCGCTGAATTCACCCATTTTACTAGAAAATAATAAAATAAATCAGTGGCGCTACAACCTTTTTAGGTCCTGGCCTCAGATTTCTGAAACTGTTTCATTTTTAAATCTAATAGGCAAGTAGGAGATCATGTCGGTTTAATCACGATGTTTTCCTTCACAAAGAAACCAAAGAAAGTCCATTGGTGCACAGCCCGGCATCGAACCTACGACCTCAGGTTTGAGAGTTGCACGCTGAAGCCACTAGGCCAACACTGCTCTTATTATTATTATTTCTTTTTCTATTTAATATTGACTTGACATAATGGATTTTGATATACGGAAGTAATAATGAACAATATCAGTGCATAAGACGCGGAACTCAAAAATACTTTTTTGCAAAGGCGGAAAGTAATCTGTAGCCATGGTTTCATCACTAAGCATTCAATACTACCACGCAATTAATAAAATACGTTGATCCGCTGATTTAAACGGATTATACATAAATTCGCAACGAAATATTTAAATATCTCCAGCGACCTGTGAAGCATCTTGTCTTTAAGTAGACGAACAATGGCGTAAAATATCTCGACGATAAATCTGAATTTTCTAAAGATACCTATTTCGAAAAATAAACTCCGATCGATAGACCCCGATTGGCATCTACTTAGGCATTCTCAAGATCATGAAATGAGATAGATAGTTTATGAACACAATGTGTGAGGTTAGGGTTGACAAATACAGACACCTTCTTCTTTTGGTGTCTCTCCATCTTGTCCTGTGCCAGATGCGGCAACTCTTCTGCTGTCTCAATACTCATCCACTGTCTAACATTACGAAGACCATGACTTTTTCCTTCTACCACAAACACAGACATGACACTATTCAAAAGGTGCTTTAAATTTGATTACAATACTAAGAAACGGTTTCTAGCTGAATGCTTGGTCGTACATACATTAACTACTCAATTAAAAATAATATCATATTTTTTAAATTTATTAGATAATTTTTCCGAATAATATAGAAAATCATTATTTTAGTAACAGCCCTATATTATTAACATAGGGCGTGACCTGCGCGTAGGCAATGCGTCGGTGGACAATGTTTAAGCCTTTATAGTACCAAATATTTAGATCGAGATGTTATCGGGATTTATTATAACATTCTTTTAATAGTATTTACACAAGTATAGTCATTTACGTATCTCCCATCTTAAATTGGATGTTACCTGATTTTATAGACCCAGCTTTTGATTCGCCTACTTTGACTTTTATATATTGAGATTTTGTGAGACATTAAATCTGTGTCCCACCCTATACAAATAGATAGGTTTTTGTACATGATTTATTATTATATTATTAAATTTTAAATAAATGACAACGATTACTGACGATGACACGAAATATTTGAGTTAAAATTATGAATATTTTATTTTTGAAGTTATACTCCTTTTGGCGCGTTTGGGAAAAGTTATGAGAGTAAGTTAAATGCACGCGCACACCGTCACTAAAACCCGACACCCAGAAGTTAGCTATAGTCAACATTTTAGATTTTGTGAATTTTAAATAAAGTTTTTTTAAATGGAAAATGCGTTTTAATAAAAATTTTAAATGTGTTAAATACTTTTTTTCTATTGTTAGTGTCGTTTTTTCTGCAAACTTGGAATACAATTTTTGAAAAGATTGTTATCTTCTTACGTTTACATTTTTTTTAATCTACGCATATACAAATCAGTTTACGGGTTAATAATCCAAATTAAAATAGATTTTTATTGCTATATTTGTATCAAAAAGTGGTGGAAATATATAGTATATTGATATACAAAGTTTTATTATAAGCCCTACATAGTTTTCCCAAATTACGTTTTTAAAGACTCTACAATCATACTTAGAAAGTGTTTTTGTGCGACTGAACTATGTATGAATAAAATAAGTAAAAAATACAACAAAATTACTGGTGCAGCAAAAGACGTTAGACAAAAATAACAGACTATACGCAATAGTGTTCAAATAAGAATATAAGATTCTTATTTGAACACTATTGTATACATAACTACTAAGACTAGTCTGAAATATACTTTTTTTCTAATTCTGGTTTTTCTTCTCTCCTTTTAACGACACCTCTCTATAACGCCATAAAATACACAGAGTTTACACTGTATTTGTAATTGTATTAAAAGAATTTGTTATACACCGAGTTTAGTGCCTTTCTCATTGATCCTATATTTATTCTTTCAATATCCTACCGGCAATTGTGTGCCGTTTGTTCTTAAGTTTTAATCTTCTATATATCAAGGTATAATAACTATTAATTATTGTTAAAATAATTGTGTATCAGGAACAACCGAAAAGTTATTTCCGATTTATTAAATGTTTATTCCAAATTAAATAATAATATTATGCTTCAACAAAAAATCTAGGATTTATCAAACAAAGGTTTACGTAAAGGAAATATATTATATACAGCATTGAGTTCTATTTCCTAACAATCTAAATTGACCCGTACACGATACATTGTAAGAACAAATAGTGTAGACGCAATTTCATTCAAATTCGCACGTGAACATCGCATCGCGATAGCCGCCGGGTTCAAAGTTAATTAAACGAATCACGACATGATACTTATTGGCTCGCTGTATTAGTGTAGATATACCCGGGAATAAAAGGCTTTGGTAATCAGCCTAGATATAGAAGAAAGAAGAAGACGGAAAAGTATTGTCTGCTGTCAGGTTTAACTGTCTTGTATTGATCGAAGGAAAATGATGTGCGACAAAGCAGATGAACGGAAAAAGATGAAGGCTAAGGGCAATTGCAAAACAATTTAAACAAAAAAATATTTGTTCAACGTATCGGCTAACGGGTATAGTACAACTAGTCAAAGATTTAGGCGACTAGATATCAGACGAAGACAGTAGTTTTAGGATAATAAATACTTGAGTAGTAGACTTAAATCTAAGTATTTCGTGTGACACAGAGGTCAGAAAACAAAGTCACACATAGTAAAGCAAATATATGAAAATATTTATGATTGGGCACTTTGAATGAAACTACTAGGTACTATATTATATATTTATTTTATTTACCATACCGTCTTTTAGGACAAAATATTTTAATTAAAATCCTTATTATCATATATTTTTTTAATCATTACTATTCTAACACTGACATCAAAGTACCAGGGCAACATGACCACGAGAGAGAAGCAAATGAGTGCTATTAGTACTTGCCACGTGAGGAATCCGCGTATACCTCCACTGTTCAAGATGCTATCGTTTTGGCTTTCGCTAGCCAATTTGTGTTTTGCTTTGACTCCTTTATAAAGGCAAATCATTTAGAGTGGTGGCTAATACTTTAATCTTTAGTTGTGCGTTGAACGAACATAATACATAACATTTGCTTTATGTGAATGTGTAATGGTGTTTTTTAAATATTTTTTGCATTAATGTGACATGTCATAAAATTCAATTAAACCAATGAAAATTTAAAAGCTTGAAATAAAACATCATCTTATAAAGAGAAAATTTATGTTAACAAATACCGTTTAGAAAACACGCAAAATATAATTTTACGATTTTAACAAAACATAAAACTTCTGAGCTTCAAATATTATGATTATCTATCTAAATGTCAAGAATGACAACCTTGATACAATATTTATTACCATCTCAAAAATATATTGATTTATAACATTCAGTAACGGCGTAAAATATCAGATTCCTATTGTTTTATTCAAAAGGTGCGATTCAATTTCATTGTTTTATACAGATTTTAATTCGAATCGGAGCTGAAATGTTGACACCTTAATGTGGTTACTTCTCATGAGGCTATAAACAACTTTTATCGCCTAGAAGCAATAATATAAATAAAGTATGTTAAGGCAATCAAGACAATTTATTATATTTGTATCAAGAACTAAAGCTCTAAATTTATTGTCTATTGTAAAAAGCAAGGTTTTCTCAGCTATTAATGAATGAGAAAAATTTATGCCTATACTCATGTATGTATTTGTAACGTAACATTTATTTATTTTAGTTAATAATTTGTAGCGTAAATGTTAGCAATTATCGCATACTTGTAGCGATAATGAGCTCTTTAGTTTTACCAAAACTCATAAATTTTAATACATTCTCGTTTCAGATAATATCCAACAGGTCGACTACGCTTATTTAGAAGTATTCTTTACAAGCAATCTCTTCTAGACTTAGTAGGAGACAAACTAAAAAAAGAAAATTATGAGTAAAGTCCTAGAATTAATAATAACCAAATTGTATTATTAATTCTTAATTGCCTTATTTAGTCAAATTATTTGAGCTTTCTCTTTAATCTCGGTCCCCTAAGTTTACAAGCCTCCTTGGTTTTTTGGTATTAGGAGTTCTTTTTTCCTCAAGTTTTCTTCCACTTTTTGATCAAGTAGTAATTGAGCATATAGAAAGATAAATTTACTTGCGCACAGGGTTGGAACGCATGACCTTAAGGTTGAGAGATCTCCCACCACTAACATTGAAAATCACACAGTGATTTATGGTTGACAATATGTTATTACTAGACTTGGCGCGAAGTCTCTATCGGCTAAGCACACGTAAAACACTCATTTTTAAGCTATTGTATAGATTTGATCACGGGCTTTGAGCGCTCCGACTAAATCCAGAAATTCTATAACGAAAATAAACCTAACACGCGACGACGTAAAATAGGTGCGGCGAATATGCGTTAGCGGGACACATCGGTGATCGGTGACGAAGCGCAGGTGCGTTAGAGTGAGACAGACTATATATAGGCGTGTTAGTCTGAGTCTGGTAGAGTGGTAGATTGAATTAATATCAAAGACAAAAAAATACGCATAAGTAAATTATTATGATTGCATAAGGTGATAAAAATGCTATGCAATAGCTTTACCGCGACAGTTCCCGAGTACCACACCTCAAAAAAATTAGATGTATTTTTTAGAATATATCTTTTTCAAGATTTTGTCTTAAAGCCGCTATAATAGGCACATTACAGTATCTAATTAACAAGACTTGACTTTCAAATACTACAGTGTTTTGATTTCGCAAGAATAATTAAAAAAACGTTTATATGACTACAACGTTGTTTATCAAGCTACCTAATTAACAAAGGCCAAGTCTCACAAAGCAAATACAAAACAGTAAGTTCAAATAAAACCACCTTTACCGCAAACATTTGGTCGACCTAATAAAATATTTATACAAACCACTTAAAATTCACGTTCGCATTAAATCGTTCGCTCATAACGGATTCAGTAATTTGCCCATACGTCTTGTTATGGTCGCTTCACAAGATTAAAACTCTTTCTACCCTTCATAAATCGCGTCAGGCTCACCGTTCGTTTATTATTCAACCCCCGGCCAGGGAAAGCGTATCTAGAAATCGTCAATACAGTCGCGAATCCCGATGAAATAAATATTTCAACGCAACCTCTAATAAAACGAACTTCATGCATGTTAAAGTATCATCATATTGTCGAAATGGTGGTTTATCTGAGGCAAGGGACGAGTTTATGGGGTCGCGTTTTATTGGTGAAGTGTCAATAGTAAGGCTTATGGTCATTTATGTATGGGCAGCGTGTTTTTGAGTATCTTCATAAAAGATGTACGATGGTAGTAATGTAAAATTATTATGTTGGGCACCTGGGAATTTTATATGAGTTATTGCTAATGGATAGGTAGGTAGGTAAGTAACTGGATAAAATATTGACCTAATTGTGATTTAAATGCAGCTAATGAGGTCAATGTTTAAATTTCTGGATAGCCCTAAGTATGGAAGTTGACAGCGTTTAATCTCTTCCGTGCTTCAGATGAGCATGTAGTCTGCCTGTTATCTTGATATTGCAGCTACTGTCTCGAGACTGACTATTCCATCAAAAAAAAGTAATAAATGTATGGAATACTGTGCACTTATATCTGCGCATGTTTGTGCGTTTTCTACATAAGAGATAACATAACTTATTTGGCTTGGAGAATATTATTAGATGAATTTAAAAAAGTATGAGGTGAGATTTAAAAAAAACCGCTTTATTTAATACAGTTCTATTATTAATACATATATTCCGGTAATCCCCAAAGCAAATTTGTCTACATTTCCTCCGGCTTTTACAACGTGATGCTTTAGACATCCGATCCGGTGTGTAGGTTGTGATTTTTCTTTCGCTTTTAATATATTAATGATATCTTTCAAATGAATGTTTAGCTAATACTAATTAGTATTGTTAATTTTTTGCGTACGCTAAAATAAATATCTTACCTGATTGCGTTTAATTTTTCAATTTATAATATAATAAACATCTTAAACTAATAAAGACCCAGATTAAAAATATAGGCTTATTAGAGCTACAGTGTATGCTTAGTTCGTAACGTTTTAACAAAGTTTTTGATTCTAAAAGCATATAACATTCATGGTGTAAAGAAATACATGGCAAGGAAACCGTTTAGACAATACCATCATCACCTTACTAAAGTTATGTGAAGAAAAATCAAACATAATCCTCTATATCGGTTAGTCTATTGGAGTAATGATTAAAAAAATAGCTTGTTAATTACCTATAATAACCCTTAATAGATCTTTGCTGAGAATTGCATCCGTATCTTGATTTTTATATCATGGACTAACTATGGCCTTCTGACTTACACACGTCAATTTTTGGATTTGAAACATGCCATGATGTTTTCCTTCACCACGTGAGTTTTAGATGCGCACATAGAAAAGTCTATTGATGCACAGCTGGGGCTCGAACCTACGATCTCTACGATAGCCAGCCTAACACTTCTAAATGCTTACGGCATTTTTATATATGTGTACATGCCGAGTCATTAATTCTGTAAGAAACTCTGCGGTCGCTGTACACGTCGTCTTTGCAGACGATTATAGTAAGCTTTTTATGGTGACGTTGCACCCACGTAGAAATCACTAAGACATAAATAACTGCGTGTAACTTGAGAACTATTGGTCGCGATGTCGTTGATTGGTGACATAAAGCGATAAGATTAAGTGGTCTTGCCCAGTTACCGCCCAAAGGTTAAAACGATTTTGAATTTTCTATAAATGGATCGACTAACATATTACTACTACATTTAGCTACAAGTCTGTAACAACACTTGAAATGAAAATTAAGGATATGAAAATAAAAAAGGGTTGAAAATCGCTGACACGGAACATTTTTATGAAGCTTTTTTATGAAGGGTAAAAGTTTATTAGAAAAATCACTTGCCGTTATTATAACGATTTGTGTTAAAAATGCCCATTAAAGTGCTTATTTTGAGGTGTTAATACGGCAAGATGTAAGACCTAATCATAATATAAAAAAGATGAAGATGAATTAGTCTAGCTATTCAAAGTTGCCGGCATCTTTGGAAACTTACCCAAACGGACGCCTTTTAATAATATATTTAAGTTATTATTTTTTAAGGTATAGTTTTTTGCTACATTAGCTTTATTATATTACTAAATATACAGTTATACTAGCCTAAAGAAATCTGTATTTGTATAGTACAGGGGGAAAATGGGCTCACCTCACGTTAAGTGATATTTCGCCCATGGATGGACACACTACCAGTAGTAATCTTTAAGGATTGATACTGATACTTTGACGTGTGTCACGATTTATCTTACGCCTTATCGGGCTATCCAGGCTTATAATTAATTTAAATTATATAAACTTTAAAGCAAAGTGTAAATATGTCTTTTTTTAGGAAAATACAATTATGTGATGAAACACACATATATAAAGGGAATCCAAACGCAATATAAAAGCAATTCAATCACTTTAATCAAAAATGAATTGTTTTTTCATCGCAATAATGTATTAAAGAAATTGTTACATTGCTGTGTGTAAACACAATTCATTGTGCATACAGATGCTAAATGCACCTGCGCAATTACGGAATCGTAGTTTTTTTACAATGTCAAAGTATGATGACTCCATGTGAACTAATTACCAATTCATTGGCTTGTGCACTGGTCTAAAGGGCGCAAAGTTCCGACTATAATTATAAGGCAGAATGTACACTGTGTGTTTACTTTTATTTGCCTAAAAATTAAAAACTATATTTTTAAGATTGAATTATTTGTAAGATACATAGTAATATTAATAATTAAAATAGATAAATAGAAAATTAAATCAAATCGAAAAATAAGTTTCGCAATACAGCAAGGAAATGCTGCCAGCATTTAAAGGCAACAGGAACCAAAATCATTGTAATTTGGTTTTAATACTCTATTTATAAATTTTTAATAATGATTATTATTGTGTAGGTTGTGAATATTATAATATCTGTATATTTATGTGTTGGAAATGTAAACAAAATCTGTTGTAATGATGGGTTTCAACTGTTTTACTAAATAATTGTGTTAAGAAGAATCTCCAAAGAATCAACGATTATGATCATCAGATGATTTAACGACTTGTAGTCAACATTCGTAAAGTGTTAAGTCATAAAGTTCTATTAAATTTTGAAGCAAAGAAATTCAAACAGCGCGTTCCGTTTATTTGTGATTGGTCAACAGATTCTCTTGGCCAATGAGCGTTGACACGCGACATAACGCGTCACGATTATTTGTTCAGTCACATTCAAGTTTCGTCTTGCGTTTTTTTAACATTTAATTTTAATTTTAATGAAGATTTTTCTATAAAATATTATTTAAAACTATATATTACGATAACATACAATTATATCTAAAGATAACATTAAACCATCAATAATAAATGTTTGACATAATAATAAATCATTATACATACATAATTTATAAAACAAACAAACAACAACAAATTTAACAAATACTTTATTACGCTTTTACAATATGCAAAAAACCACTTTATTTACATCACAATAACACAAAACGTTAAAACGGTCGTTTAAACGTTAAAGTTCTTCCAGACAACCACGACGTACAAAAATAACACCAAGAAAATTACGGAGAATTAACCTTAAAACCCATACAAACCACAACTACTTTATATAATACTAGCGGATCCTACAGACGTTGCCTACACGTCTTTAATTTCAAAATTTCAATTTTTAATAAGCCATTTTGATGAAAATTATTATTCAAATGTTATGACAATATCTAACGATCCAGCACATGGTCACATACGATATAACACAATGATAACAAAACTTTTTTTAAATTTCGGGACAGACTAAAATTAAAATTCGAATATTATTTAAAATTTGACACTGCGATGGTAGCGCCGTCTGTCGAATCCAATGTAAAACATTCCAAAATCAACAACAACTAATAAATGGAAAATTAATTAAAAAAACATTGTCCAGCGGACAAAATTGTGAATCTAAACCATTCCCAGATCCCCTTGAACACACACAAAAAATTTCGTCTAAATCGGTCCAGTCGTTTAGGAGGAGTTCAGTCACATACACACGCACACAAGAAATATATATATATTAAGATAGCTACAGTCAGAGCATTCTTCAGTCGAATTATTAAGTAAATTATTGAGCAATGTTGGCCTAGTGGCTTCGGCGTACGACTCTCATCCCTGAGGTCGTAGGTTCGATCCTAGGCTTTGGACTTTCTATGTGCGCATTTTATCAATCGCTCGTACGGTGAAAGAAAACATCGTTCAGAACACCGGCTTGATTTATTTATTTAAATCGTAAGTGATTAAAATATATTATTTTGTACGAATTGTTTACAACTGATGTATAATATAAGAAATAATAATTTCCCTATTAAATTACCTCATCCCTTACTCATAATGGCCTTATAACTTATAACCAATGTGTAAGGTGCTTAAACCTATAATCACACGCATCAATCAACTGAGTTTTAATGAATTGTCTAAAGTAAAGGGTGCGCCTATCTTGTATTGAGTTACATGGTCTTTTTATCAAACAAGTTTTGAGGGTGTAGTTTTTATAGCGAAACGGCATTTTTATCTGTTTACTGTCTAAAAGATAACTTAGATTTTTAAAGATTAATCTTAAAAATTCGTTTTTTGTATGAAAACTTTCAGGTTAAATTTTTAACTATGCCGCATCTTGCGTATTTTTATTTGCATGAAATGTTACGATTCTTACATCGACAGATGACATACCTACTTCTTGAATAAAACCAAATAAATAAATAAATTATATGATTATGAGAGTATACGTACCAATCATTGATTAACGATTGAAGTCGATGTTCATGTTATAGAGTAACAGGGCTGTTTCTATTTCTATAACATTAAGTTTATTAAGGAGGATCTTCTTATTACAGTAGTGTTGGTCTAGTGGACTTAACCTGCGACTCTCATCCCTGAGGTTCGATCCCCGGCTGTGTACTAATGGACCTACTTGTCTATAAAATAAAAATGGTCAAAGAAATGAATGCAATCTGTGACTAAAGCCAATATAGATTTTTTCACCACTAGACTATACTTATTACATAGTTTTATGAAAATGTATGTGTAAATATAACCTGATATAGACTATTAGAAGACTTTGAAGAAATAGAACGATCCCAATTGAGAAATATGATTATTGATGAATGAATGGTCTATGGTTCTATGAACAAAAGCGATCACTATCGGTCACCATTCACTGCTAATACACCATTGTTATGAGCGTTATGCTATATTTACTATTGATTCATATCATAAACTATAGCTCTAACAAGCTTCCGTTACTTTAAGTGTGGGTTGCTAGTTATCTAGTATTTATTTAATGGCTGTTATATAAAACTGACACATGTAGTATTTAGTCACGTAGGTAAAATAAACCTAAATGTATGGGTCGTCGCCGCAATAATAGAAAAAACCTTGGAGCCCACAAACTTCGACACCATGAGCATAGTGAAAAGACTGATATAGACAAAACCATTTGAAATAATGTATTAGTGCACCAGAATTAGATTAAAATGAAAATTTGTTTAAATGTATATAAAATATATAATGTAAAATGTATCTGAATAAAGGCTATTATTATTATTATTATTAGTGTTAGTGCACGTTAGTAGAAAGTCCTAAATAGTGAGTGAAAATCAAGAACAGAGTTTCTTCCCTTTAATAGAGACTGTAAGTAGTACTATTGGAAACATTCTTATATTAAAAATCTTTATTAGTAAATTAGGTTAGACTTAAATTACTTATTTTAATTTTTAGTTAGGCTAATCTTAGTTTGTTTATACACATACATTTGAATGTTATATTAAAACCTCTTTGGTTCTATGCCGCAACTCATCTCTTTTGAGACTGGCCATTTAAATTAAAAAGAAAAAATCTTGAGTTATTATTTTCTCTACCGGGATTTGAATCACATCCTAGAACATGTTTTGTAGAAGGCATTTTGTCTATACAATAAATGTGTAGAAATCTTTGCACGTAAAATAATACTTAATCATTTAATTACTAGGAAATTAATGATTCGAATATTTTATTTCCTACAATACGTACTATACAACAGTGTACTTAGCTGTCACACTGAAAGCAGAGTTGGGCCTATTTTAACCCAGTTTAGCATTTTACCCTAATAATGTGATATGTGTGCTTTAAACAAATAAATGATTTTTTTTAATGAACCCCTTTTTAATACCTATATCCCCACTGTACCAAAAGAGGTCTGAACTAAGACTGCACAGCGGGAAGGCTTCAAAATCCGTTCCACTTTCTAATATGAAATTATAATATCAATTTGTCCGGCCACGGTGAATGATTACGAATGAGTGCTCTGACAAAATGCGTTGTGAAGTATGTGCGTGTCCATCTGATTGGATTCGGTCAACTTGGGATGAAGCTCTGGCAGTGCTGAACGCTTTTGACAAGAAAGGTCCTTGACCCTCTTTCTTCTAATATTGTTTTCTAGTATTTGTCTGTATATTTGGTCATTAATTTTTCTTATAAATAATTCAGTAATATATAATAAATACTCTGATAGATTGCAATTAACGTATTTTTTTTTCATTATGGTTCAGCCTGTTATTGAAATAAGTTCCCTCAATAAGGTTGATATTTTGATATAAATATAGGCGGGGAATTTAATTTTTTAAAAATTATATAGGATGTATGGAGTAATTTTAATTACTATTTTATTTTGTCAGTGTTATTATTTTGTCATAGGACAATATATATAAAATAGTAAAGAAAAACTAAATCTAATAGAAATACCCATCATATTTATTTACCTAGATATGTACATGATGGTAATGTTATGTATGTACACCTCTTCCAATATAAAAACTAAAATTTTAACTGAGGGTGTCGTGTTTTGTGAAGGTGGCGCGCGCATCGTAAAAATGTACTCTCATATTTCTCCAACGCGCAAAAGTATAACTTCAATTAAAACATTTAGTTTTTACTTCATTAACGTTCATTATGATGCTAAGTGCTAGCTAAATCTAAGATCTGGGTATGCAACAATCAGTGCGACTGTTACGATAATTGTATATAGTAAGTACATTTCGAATTAGTTAATAGATCACAGTTCCTATAAACAGTCAGCACTAACAAAGCACTTAAATTACACAAAGCCTGCATGTGGAGCGTCCAAATCTTAAATCACAGTGAACAATGAGACTATAGGCTCTACAATCCACGTCAAATTACCCTGTATTAGCTTTCCTTCTAGGTCGCCGCCTTCATACATGTTCTTACACAAGTATTGTATTAATATTTAAATGAGATAATATAATGGATATTATTAAGAAATTGCGGGAAAGAATATGTATTATCGTAGTGAAATTGAAGTGAACAGCCTTATTATTTATCATTTATAAATAATAAAAACATAATAAAAATAAACGTTTTTTTTTTAAGTTTTTTTGCGGTGAAATTTAGAGTATGTCAAGTGTTTTCATAGATTATGATAATATGAATATTCATTGACAGACCACGACCTTACAGAAATCAATCGCTAAATCTGCAATATTTCAACGTAATCAAGGATTTTGGTTTTCCCATATATAAGTTTACTTCCCGATACGTTTCTGACGAAGCAGCTCTACTCAGAGGCGATGTGTGATGGTAAATTAAAAATAACATATCAGAAGATCAAGTCAGCTATGTTCTTTAATAAAGTCAAAATAACTTTATTCATATATATCAAAAAGTACACTTATGAACGTCAGAATAGAAGTTAAATTAACTCCAAATTAAACATTTACATACTACATTTACTACCAGTTCGCAATTCAAGGGCGTAGAGCAGGCAAGAAGAACTAACAAGAAACTCTCCGCCACTCTTTGCTAAGTTTTAAATAACCTATGTTAAAGGCGTTTGCCCAAATTCTCAGCTGCAGATGTGATAGTGCCTGATAAGTATGTAGAGGTAAAATATAAAAGTAACCGTAAACTGTTAAGTAATGATTCTCTTAACAAATTACCAAGCACCAGCAACGCAGAGACGCATAAAAATATAACTTCCGGTAAACATTAATTCATTAGAGCGTGATATTTACCATTTATCGGGTTAACAATCATAAAAGCCCGTCAAATATCATTATCATTAAATGATGGATGGCTAATTCTTGTATCATATCAGATGAAAACCTGTATTGAGATGCGTGGGACACGCAGCACAATACGTCTTTAAGCCAAGTAGCTGTATCTAAAGTGAATCCGATGATTCTAAAGATTCGACACAAAAAATGCATTTGTTAAGGTCAAAGGTCAATGAGAGAATCGATCGAGAGTTATTGCATGTTAGAGAAAGTTGAGAGTGATTTATTAAGAAATTAAAAAAAATGTATGCAATGTTATTATGAGTAAATATGATTGCGAAAACAACTCTTATCATTAAAAGCAAAGGACCATCTTATAATGAGGCAAACGTATTTTTGTGCCTGCTTATTTGATATTTATGTATTTATATTTTAGACACTTTATTGCAAAAATACATACACTTTATAGAAAAATACAAGAAAACGAAATTACTTACTTTTAATTGCTATAAAATTTATTATTAACAAAACATTACATTGAATGTTTAAGAACAAAAGGCATATACATATACATAGAAATAAAAATGCCTTAAAACTTAACGTTATGCAATATTAAGTAGGTATTTTAATAAGCTTTGACGTTCATCTACAGCTTTGTAAGGCCTCGACTAAAGATTTCGAAGATCAGCATTCTCTGAGAGTGTGAATTCTCATTAGACCCGCTGTAATTTTTAGATTCTAACCAAATTTGAATTCTGTGACGACGATTATATTTAATTTCAATTACCAAAGTTCAATGACCCTAAAGGAAATTCCCAATACAAATGTTACTCCAAAAATGTTATCAATTCATTCTCCATTGAATACCCGTGCGGGTCAAGTTTGTAAAGCAGTCAATGCGAACGATTAAAGCATTTCAACCGCAATTAACTTTTACCGTATTCCGTAAAAGACCAATTAAATGAAAATTCCATCTGTCAGGAACTTTAAATCCGAAATATTCTGAACCAACATACCTGACATGTATACGTGCTGTATTCAATTTATATGTTCATTGAAGTGTTCGTTAGATCAATCTAATGTACGCCTACTGCTTTCATTGACTTGCTTTAATATACCAAAAATAGTCCTTCTTAAGAATTAACACTCACGCTTACGGAGATTAGTAAGCAAATTTACGTACTTGTATTATGGTCACTGAAATACAAACTCTCTGTCATTGTTTTATAATTACTATATACCACTAATCTATTTATATTCATGTATAATCACTAATTTATAGATTGTAAATATGATAATATAATTTGGTTCTAAAAAATCCGTATATTGCATGTTTAATAAATTACTAAATAAACAAAGAAATTTGCTCAATAGACCAGTGTCGATAATTTTTGAAACCAAAAAAAATTACAGTAGGATGAAACCCATCAGAAATGCAGGGGAATATGATCAAAATGAAAGGAAAAATAAATTACGGTCGATCCGAGTTCGGGAAGTGGGAGGGGGGTGACTTTTAAGGGGGAAAAATTGTTTATCTTGATTTCCGGCGAAACTACCAGTCCTATGGAAAAAAGTTAAATGGCAAAGTTGTAGGTCATAAAAAGATCTACAACTTTGGTATTTACAATTTTTTCACATAACCTCAAAATTTAGGTGAAAAATTCAAAAAACCAAGTTTTTGGTTTTTTATTTATATCTTTTTTAAAAAGTTTTTTTTTTCTACGAAATTTGGTGAAAACTTACCTTATTATGTCCCAAATATACTGTAATTTATTTGATTAAAAATATTTATTTTTTCGCCTCATTTTAACTTAATATCAAAAAAGCACCCTAATTTTCAATCGAAAATTCTGACGTCAAAATTTCAGCTTTTTTCAAAAAGTTTAGGGGCTTTTTGTTCGTTGAAATATCTACTTTCTGATGGTGTAAAAAAAAATTTACATTACTATAGGAAATATTATTAGAAAATGCGAAAAATTGAAAAAACCTCAAATTCGAAAATTTTCTATTAATTATGTACAATTTTGAGGTATTTATTAAAATTTACACTTTAATTACTCAAAAAACGTAAGATTTCATGCTTCATTGATAAACGAAAAAATTGCAAATTAAAATATACTTCTATAATTAACAAACAAACAAGTTAATAAAGTTAATATTTAATAAGACATCTACAATATTTTGAAAAAGTTGTAGAATCTTCTGTAAATAATATTTGTAGATGCCTATTTATTGCTGTTTTAAGATAATTTATATACCTGAGTGACCTTCGGTGAATTTTAGCCCAGTGTAAGTTATTTCATTGAGAAGTGGGGATGGACATAGGAGGGTCTGGGCCTTACTGCTACCTGCTATTTCGTAGCAGCTGTAAAAACCGTTAGCCAGTATTCGAGATACAGAGTAGTGTACAACATCGTTTTTAAAAATACACCTGCAGGCTGAGTTACTCTAAGTGATTTGTGAGAAATTTACTTTATTCAAAGAAAAATTCAAAATTCACCGAAGGTCACTCAGGTATATAAATTATCTTAAAACAGCAATAAATAGGCATCTACAAATATTATTTACAGAAGATTCTACAACTTTTTCAAAATATTGTAGATGTCTTATTAAATATTAACTTTATTAACTTATTTGTTTGTTAATTATAGAAGTATATTTTAATTTGCAATTTTTTCGTTTATCAATGAAGCATGAAATCTTACGTTTTTTGAGTAATTAAAGTGTAAATTTTAATAAATACCTCAAAATTGTACATAATTAAAAGAAAATTTTCGAATTTGAGGTTTTTTCAATTTTTTGCATTTTCTAATAATATTTCCTATAGTAATGTATATTTTTTTTTACACCATCAGAAAGTAGATATTTCAACGAACAAAAAGCCCCCAAACTTTTTGAAAAAAGCTGAAATTTTGACGTCAGAATTTTCGATTGAAAATTAGGCTGCTTTTTTGATATTAAGTTAAAATGAGGCGAAAAAATAAATATTTTTAATCAAATAAATTACAGTATATTTGGGACATAATAAGGTAAGTTTTCGCCAAATTTCGTAGAAAAAAAAAACTTTTTAAAAAAGATATAAATAAAAAACCAAAAACTTGGTTTTTTGAATTTTTCACCTAAATTTTGAGGTTATGTGAAAAAATTGTAAATACCAAAGTTGTAGATCTTTTTATGACCTACAACTTTGCCATTTAACTTTTTTCCATAGGACTGGTAGTTTCGCCGGAAATCAAGATAAACAATTTTTCCCCCTTAAAAGTCACCCCCCTCCCACTTCCCGAACTCGGATCGACCGTAATTTATTTTTCCTTTCATTTTGATCATATTCCCCTGCATTTCTAATGGGTTTCATCCTACTGTAATTTTTTTTCGTTTTTTACTATTTTTGAAGGCTTCGGCACTGGTCTACAAATTATTCACTGACCATCAGAAAAAATTACGAGCGCCGCGTGAGGCAAGGCTTTATGTTCGTTTTCGGTTATATTTTGTAAACACACGGTTCTGCGATCGCAAACGAAACGCGCGAATAGTTATGCAAAAATTGTCTTTAAATAAAAAAATCTTAACTTAAAGGCTTTGAACTTGTCCTCAAACTACTGTATATACTTTCAATTAGTATGTCTCCACAATCCAGTGGCGCTAATTATACATATGTATCTAAAATTGCACCCGTTTTTTAGTTAAACATTTTTATATAGACATTTACGTGAGCGACCTTCTGTCCCTCATTCTTTATTCGCACAACTCCATCCACTCTCCTCTGCCCTCGGCAAACCTATCGAGCCTTATACATATAATTAATTACTTCAAAGAATTTAGTTTCCTAACGTTTCACTATAAGTGTTAATTTGTTCGGTGGTGCACAAGCAAAGAAAAATACATCCTACTTTGAAAGCCCGCAACGCATCCACTTAAATGTATCCATTGGATGCAACCACTGCCACTGATCCACAACTGAAATAAACATATCCAACGTTAGTCAGTTGGTGTAATTGTAAAACAACAAACCAATGGATTCCTTTTCATACAATTTATATGCATATTTCTTAAAAGTGACTAAAAATACCATACCAATACATTCCGCCTTAACCATACATTACCGCTTCGATTCCAATACTAAAACAGCATCGTATATTCCACTCACGACATACGACGTCTTACGATATTTATGCTCTCATAAAATTTGAACATGTTCACAAAACCGACGCTGTTTCCGATATAAAAGCACTCAGCAATAAAACTTGAGCACCTTGTAGTCTCTAACCATTATTATCACATACACTAATAAGTAGATAAATCTTCATTGTAATATATCATTGTACATCTTACATCTGGATTCATTTAACACCGACTGATACTTGTCCCACTCAGAAATGCGTGGATTCCAAAAATTAACGAAGGAGATTTATATGAACCTTGGATTGTTCTCTTATGTTCTGAGCGAAATTCCACTTCTAAAATCAGATGCCTAATATGGCATAGATGCAGGTTGACATAACCTACTTCTTTAATCTGGAAAAAGTTGTAATAAATGCTCGCTTTATAATGTAATTATGCTTAAACTACAACTTTAAATTTAATTATTCTAAGATAAAACAAATTAAATTATTGTATTTCTGTAAAATGTTTTTATCTAAAGTTTAATTATTGCAATTACTACAACTTACATCTTAAAGACTAATTTTAACATTTAATTATTCTAAGTTATTTTAAATTATACCAGCTAAATTTTATTGTTATTAATTATACTAACTAATTATAAATTTAACTATTATATCTAAAGTTTAATTATTCTCATTACTACAACTTTAAACCTATTCTAATTTAATATTTTTAAATTAGTATTTAAGTTGTCCTTACTAATTAAAATCTGTGTTATCTAAATAGAATAAAATATTATTAATCCAGTCTAACTATCTGGGTTAGCCTCACGAGTTGTTTTAGCTTTTCTTATTAGATCCTTTTTTGTTGCAACCATAAACTTTTAAAATCCATTAATGACTTCTGATACAAACTAGCATCATTAAACACTTAAGTGACCTACATTTTATGATAACGAACGTAAAATTTATCAAAAGCTCAAGTATGAAGTTAATTAACCAATTACAAACTAAAGTGGTATTTTTTATCGGCACTTGTTAATAGATTTTTTATCAACATATAAAATGGTTATTAATATTCAACGCTGGTTCGAACGCCGAAATTAATTTGCGTTTATGTATAATAAAAATGTATCTGATGTCTGAACATTTAGGATATGAAACAAGAGGAATCATTTGTATTGCCTATATAATTGCCAAGTAACTGTTTTTGGCCTTCGCAAAAACATAGGCCTCCGCTAGCAGTCACCAAATGATTTTGTTGTTTCATGGTACTGGATATATTTAAAATAAACCTAAGTAGAGTTTATGATTAAACAGTGATATAATGTGGTTTATGTTGAAATTAATTCTATGAATTTTGTTTCTTTAGGATCTCCGAAGTTATTAATAATTATTGCTGCCCAACTTCATACAATTGCTACCTCTCTAACGTCTTATAAAATTCTTCAGCATAAACATTTCTTAACCATATCCTATCCTTCTCAATCGTTATTTTTGTAACTCTTGTGTATCTTGTTCTTCTGTATTGCATCGCAATTAGGTTTTAGTTTATTTTGATATTTTTTGTGAATTATTTAAGATTAAAGTTCTATATTTTTAGTAATATTTGGTTATATACTTTACCCAACAGATACCGACAGATTTTGAAATTTTTTCCTATACTAGGGTTGACTGGAAAAGATCGCTTGTAAGCGATAAAGCCGCCCATTGCAGCATTTTTTGTGTAAGTTATGTATATTTATATTTTATGTATTAATAATGTAACGAAGTGTGAATGAAACGTCACATATATTTTTGGAGTTGAATAAATTCTCGTTATATTAGTTAAATTAACAGTACTTGCAAAAATTAAAGACAATATAATTGTTATGCTTTTATCTTACTAATAGATAATATACGGCGTTAAACTGTGGCAGCGACGCGAGCCCTGGGCGGAAATTTGTCATTTAAACGATAATATAAGTTATGTGACATGAATTTGATTTTCAATCAAGCCAACGTTATATATAATTTATCGGTCAACATACGTTTTTTGATAATTAATATTAACAGTGGACTGAACCCATTAATTAATGTACTCACATATCTTGTAGTTTGCGTGCTTTATTCCTGGATTTAAACTCGGATAAATCGCTAGGAAACGATTGTTAATTTCTAAACCTAATTTTTCATAATTCAATTAGTTTAAAGAACTCATGTATCGATAAAATGTTTACCCAACATCTTCCAAAACTATTTTCTATTGTTTTGAAATATTCTATTTTTATTTTATAGAAAATATTTCCATTTATTTTACTGTTACGAAATTGGAATACCTCGAATGATTCACTTGAAATAGACTACGAAACGTATTCTACGTATGTTCTTTCATTTCTTTAGTCTATGACATAATGACAGATATGTCACTTTAAATAAAACGTAACGACAGATTATATAACAGTTTGTGATGTCTCGATAACGTTCGGTTGATGGAATAATTCGGGCGGCATAAGCTTGCCGTGTTCATTAAAATTAATCAGATAAAAATATCCGATGTTTCGTTGCTTTGGTTCTTACAATCTATCATCACTAGAATGTTTGTGACCAATTCATGTCCTGATATATAATTTACTTTATGTTTATATGGTATATTACCTTAGGTATAAAAACTTATAAATAATAAATTATTTGTCACGTGTAGTTATATAAACTAACTACGAAACTTTAATATCTAAAAACCGCACCGTCGTTTATTAAGAATTTTTTTTCTTAAATGATTCTAAATAGAAATGCACGTATCTTAGTGAACACTTACAATAAAATAATACAGTGGCTACAATCTTTTTTAGGTCTGGATCTCAAATTTCTGTATCTGTTTCATGATAATTGATCGATCTTTTAGGCCGGCAACGCACTCGCGAGCCCTCTGGCATTGAGGGTGTCCATGGGCGGCGGTATCACTTAGCATCAGGTGAGGCTCCTGCCCGTTTGCCCCCTGTTCTATAAAAAAAAAGGCAAGTAGGTGATCAGCCTCCTGTGCCTGAGACACGCCGTCGACTTTGTGGATCTGAAGCAAGCCGGTTTCCTTACGATGTTTTCCTTCACCGTTCGGGAGATTGTTAAATTAAAATTAAAGTCTAATTTTAATCGCAGTTATAAGTTTCATCTATTCTACAAAAACCTCACGAAATCTAGTTCTTAATAATAACAATTATTGTTATGTTTAACTTTTAATTTAATTTTTTTTTTTACATTTTTATTTACACAAGACTGCCTTACGCACACTGGTAACTTTGATTATTATTATTTACCTTTTTATTTCTATTTGGTATTTATTACATTCCTTTTCTTTCTTTCCTTTGCGACTGAGGCACAAACTACCTGCTGTGGAACATTCTGCTCCTCAGCATAATGCCGAGCCAGGGCCAATTACAGCCACAGCACACATCCATTACACATTTAAAATGAAGCAAAAATAAAAAAATATATATATATTGCATCTCATATTAATTTTAATTTATGTTTTATTATGTGTGTGTGTGTTTTATGTTTGTAATAAATGTTAAGTTTGTCTGTATGTCTGTCAAATGCAAATGTAGCACGAAAGTCCGTACAGGTGCTCAGTTGGGGATCGAACCTACGACCTCAGGGATGAGAGTAGCACGCTGAAGCTTGCCCCTTGGGAGGTACACTTACAAAGAGACATAAAAAACAATATTTTACAGTCAACATCTATCTATAAATTACATATTTTTACAAGCTTTTGCTAATTTATATCTGGTTGAAAAAAAATCAAGCAACAAAGCAGGTTTTAGTAATTATTGAAGGAGGATCATTAAATTATCGTGAACGTTCTCGCAGATTAGAGTCGATGTTACCTGGTGGGGGGTTTAAATCGCTATCTTTTTGTAAATGTAACTTAAGAATTTCGTTAATGCATGCGATATAACAATTATGATATTTTATGATGGTCAATTAAGGATATATTACTTCGCCTTAAAAAGGTTTTTAAAATTAATATTACATTGATAAGTTATTCATCTAAAACCTCCACAATAAAACCAAATGATACATTTATAAACCTGTTAGTACATTATTACTCTGACAGCTAACACACATATTATAAAATAATACACAAAGCCTAAACAGATCACATAAATAAACCCGATATATGAATCAGAAAAGATAAGTACATTAATAGACAAAAAGAAAACTGAAATTTAACATTAAACAAACGATAATTAATTTAGATTTCAAAGAAAAAAACTAATTTCCTTCTAAACATTGTCAAAGTCTTCGCACCTGTTGAAATATTTCCAACATTGGCATATTGATTCATCAGATAGAGAACAGGATCTCTCTCACAAATAAAAGATCTTTAATAAACTTATTACATTATTATGATCCCGCTTCCATGCCTCTCCAGCAATCGTAGTCAATGAAAGTTAGAAGGATTATAGCTATATAGGAATATAGGATTATAGGTTATTTGTAGTACCCATCTAAATCAAGTGCATGCATGACTGAGCCATTAAATAATATGCTTTTTCACATTACTCGAATTTTATTTTTATTATTTAATCTTCCAATTTAAATCTTGATAGTGTGAGAACGTAATCTTTTTTATTTTTATCAAGTGTTTACTCATTTGCGCAATTATTAGTTATTACTTGAGGAATGTGTTTCCTGTAGGTTCTATCGTGTTAACATTCCACAGAACATATATGTGTTTTAACACAATGCGAATAAATCAATGTTAGAAAATTCTTTAGGGGTGCATTTAAGTATATTTTGTATTTATTGTTTACCTAATAAACGCAACTAATTAATATATTTTTTTACCTAAATTACACGCTTTTTTTTCAGATTACGGCTACAATTTTGGATGGACTTTGGACCGATTACAAATTTAGGGAAGACGCCTAAGTCAGGATAGACATCGACAGGATCAAACGCGACGAAGAGGCAGCTTCTTATGTGAATCAATTATACAATCAAATCTATTGAGAAATAAAAACTTAGCTGTCAAATTAATTACTAAAATCAAATAATATAAAATTGAAACGAAAAAAATATGGTCTTGTTTTAAATTGTATATTCCAAGTCGATATTGCCAATTCAAATATTTTCTTTCATATTAATTACCTAGTGGTAAAAATAATGATACTGCGTACAAAACCTTTCCTGACAAATTGATTTACCCTATCGTAAATAGCATAATATATCTATACTAATATTATAAAGAGGAAAGACTTGTATGTAAGTATGTTTGTAACGTATTGGCTCAAATAGTATTGGAAAGATTTAAAAAATTCTTTCACTCCCTACTTACTACAATAATGTTACCCAAGATGTAATAATGCCTATACAATATCTTTCATGGCATGCGCTGCGAAAACTATTGATGATAGAACAAAAAAATGTTCCACAATATTAAAGAACATACCAATACCTACATTAAAGTTCCACCCGTGCAAATCCAGGACTGCTACACATTTCAAGTCAAATAAATAGATACTATGTGTATTCTAATTTAACAATTATAAATGGGCCTTATCTAAAGCGTTCGATAATGTTAACATCGTAAGTGGCTTTGACCAGTCTTCATTGTCGCTAATGTAACGGTACTAGCTATTAAATGCTGTAGTTTCTTCCACCCTGTTCAAATGTCAACAACCACCAACAAGACATGGTTTCTATGCATCCGCATCGCTGATTATCTTACTGATAAACTACTGTTAGATAATGCTAGTGATCTGCTGTATATTGCTATAAAGATTATAAATAGCCAATCTAAGTTAATAGTAGCTTTGATAAAGGAAGTTTCTTGAACATGATTATTTTTAAATTACACAGTTTACTTATTAAATAGAATCTATATAATAATTTTAGAATGTATATAAATAAATAAATACAAATTTTATTGAGCGAACGAAAATTAAAGTCCTAAAAGACTTTAACTCAAATTAGTAAGTTGTAGGTAAATATAAATTTGTGTTTTGTAGGAATCATAAGTTAAAGTACAGTTAACATGTCAAACTGGCTGGCAGCCCACAACACACAGAATCCTAGAGTGGGGAATCTAATGTAAAATAACCTAGGCACTGTATTTTACCTAAATATTCTGTTATTGTGTGTAATAAAGTCTTTTCTTACTTTTCTTTTATTTACTGTCTTCTTTTTAGTTGTTCTTAAATATTTAGACACAAGACAAATGTACCCAATGGATAGGCCGCGATTGTCACAATTATTTTGATGCATGTATAAGTTGTAATAATATAAAAATATTTAGGCCGAACTGTTAACTTAGGTTTATGATGATTTTTACAGATTTCTTAGCAGACTAAGCATCTCACAGCTTAGGTTTTAGGTTTAGCTTAGGTACACCCGTGGATACAGAATAACAAAACTGTCTTAGTAAAAAATAAAATATTTATTAAAATCACCGTCCCATGATTTAGTTGTAGAAATCGTGAGCATAATGTACAACCTATTTGTATTCTGAATCCTGAACGACAAATGACAAGATCACGTAGAGCCGCAAAATTTGTTGTGCATCAATGAACCTGGTTTTTGAACTTCCCTTGGGATTCCTCCGCGTCCTCAAGAAGTACTAATTGATCTGAATGCTCGTGACAAATCATTTAGATATGGACGTACTTGCACAATCGTCTTCACAGCTTCACGAGTTTCATGGCTTGTGAATTTGTTAAGTCACTGACTAGTACGTGTTTTGGATCTTTTTGGAATTATTTTTAATCTTTTTAATCCGGTTCGATTCTCCATTTACGGTTCATTAAAAATCAACGATATCTTTGACTCTAATGTAGTTAAATTTTTGTAAATTAATAAAAGCAGGCTTTGACTGATCGGCGGTAACGCACTCGCGAGCCCTCTGGCATTGAGAGTGTCCATCGGCGGCGGATCACTTAATATCAGATGAGCCTCCTGCCCGTTTGCCCCCTGTTCTATAAAAAAAAACACACACACATACTATAATATTTTTAAAATATCCACATTAATCTTTAAAACCCATTTAAGTTCTAAAAACCCCATTACGTCCACATAATTGATTGTATAAATTCTTAACTCTCCAAGTGAGCCCCTGCACTTGTAAATTTACAAATTAAACCAATAAACTTTCCGAATCGCTCAAAAATTCCCCGCAAATCGGCTGCGGTAACTGAACATAAACTTCAGTATGTAATGTTGATTTCCGCGTGTATCGATTCACTTTATTAGGCCGCGCGATAAATTCGTGAAAGTACGAAGGCGTATTCATCGGATAATTGCCCGCAAATAAATAGCTCCTTATGTATCGAAATGAAGCAGAATGCCATTTTAATGTGGCCCATGAACACATAACCGCACTTAATTTTGCCCTAATGCGCGTTATAGGAATTCGACGCTTTAGTTTACGCGGTTTTTCTCATCTGTGAACGGAATTGTTGATGAGTCAGATAAGGCAAGTATTCTTTAAATATGCAAAGCGCAAACTTTGTGCTTCTCTTCCGACTGGATGCTGAATAATTTTACACGCACTTTCGGGTTGCGTGTCTCGTTAAAGGCATTGAGATAGTTAAACGAATCTTTATTTTAGGCATGAATGAATAATTGTCGTCGATATTTTTAAAGATATGTTAAACGTTTTTATTGATCGTCCGGTGTTTAATTGACTTGAGACAGGGTGATTTATTTTATATGAAAGCGTGTATATGTTCTTGGTAGGCAAGAAATTATTTATTTTAAATTTCGGTACGATTATATGCCTCCACTGTAAGATCCCATGATTGCGTCGATATTCCGACAAATTTACACAAAACCTTCCACATGAATCACTCTATAAGCCATAAGGCAAGAAGTATCCTTCGTCTATGATGGATTTTTGTATAGACAAGATCAAGTAGATGTCGTCAGTTTTGCCACGATGTTTTCTTTTACCGTAAAGGCAAGTACAGGTAAGCCAGGATTCAATCGCCCGTCTCTTACGCCTCTTGACGCAACAAGAGGCGTAAGGCGTGGGCGATTGAATCTATGAAAAAATTGAATGATTGAAAGAGTGTTTACCAACTTTTGTGCTACCTGCATTGTTTATAATAGTTGATAGCGAAAAGTACATAATCCTTCTTAATTATACATAAATACAGCATAAACTTAAAGCTTATAAAGCTTTATTAATCGATAGGCTTATATTAGAATTAGCCCATAAAATTACCAGCAGCTAACTGTCTTTCATATAAAGTAATAGCAATTTAAATTCACAAGCTGTCCATTGTCTTGGGAGAGGCCATAGTCAGTAGATAACATGGATATACGGGCGATAGAAGTCTCCTCACAGGTTGCATCCATCCGTAATTTAGCGATTCAAAGACAATACAAGCCCGTCCAGTGGAATATTCAGAATGCTTGAAGAATTCTTATTTTCGCGCTAATGAATAGCTTTGGGCATTTTAACTATGGCCAAGGAATGGCATTTGTATGTTGAGGTTTCTTAAAAGGTACGAAACGAAACCTTTCCGCTTTACTTAATTTATGGACACGCGTCCTTTTACTTTGTTTTGTATTAATTATTGACCGCATAAATTTTTCGCGCTCGGCCGAAGATTTATTTTATTTGCGTATACGTATTAATGACCCGATCGCTTTTTATTTTTGCACGCTTACACACTTTATCACTTTAAATATTTTAACGAGGTTTTAAAAGGCAAGCTCTTTAGTGTTAAATAAACGTTTATTTCTGCGTAATTTATTTGACATTTTTATTTCACATTTCCCACGAACTTTTTCGATTGAGAAAATACGACTATGTTAGTTATAAAAGTTCAATAAGTTACATTATAAGTGCGAAATAATTTACGGATGCCGCCGCCTCCATTTGTATTAGCCTAATCATAAATTTACATCTGTCAACTTGGTGATAGTCTCTTGTTAAGTGTTGTAGTACTCGAAATATCAGGGATTTAATAAAAACGCGGATAACTCTTGCGTTAACATAAAAAATTTAAATAGGCAACTAAAAACCAACTAAAATAGATCGGGCCCTTTTCATCCTCGCAACATGACATGAAGAAAAGTTTACGTATATTACGTACGTCATAGTAATTTAATGATAATGCACTGGTTTCTATTAAACCAACTAATTTTGCTACGTTATACAAAATATGTATAACGTATGTTTATGTGTGTATGTTTGAAATAAATAAATATTAAACACCGTGAGCAATATCGTACAAAAGAGGACGTAGTAACAAGGATACGAAAGGGAATGCGTAGGTGGTTTGGCCTTGTAGAAATGATGAATGAGCGGCCTATGAGGTCAGGTAGGTAGGCCATGTCGGTCTTACATGGAACGAATCCAGGATGTACTAGAGAATGGAAAGGTTGAAAGGGCCCGACAAGCATGGTGGGGAGAGAGATATGTCTGAACCGTAGCAAGTGGAAAGCCGTTGTCTCTTCCTCTGGCCCTTCGCAGAAAAGATAAGACGGTATAGATAGATAGATATTAATCATGTCTCCACCAGAAATGCGTTGACGATGGATGACTACTAAATCCCATTTTTATGAACCATTAACTAATCCTTTCTTCGCTAAGAGGATATATCATTGAAATTAAATACATCTTGATATAACTTTTAGTTTCAAATAAAATGAACAGTTGATATTAACATTTAACTTGAGAAACAGACTTGCATTTAATCAATATGTTACCAAAATTAGGACATGGGACACAATATACCATAAATACTACCGTTCCATTTTTCTTTTTCTTTTTAAAAAATCACTCAAACAGTACATCACAATGCACAAATAACACAAATACCGAAAAAAGGAAAAAAATACAGTCCTCTAATAATAATAATTAACATTACAAAATATACATAAAAGAACAAATTAGTAATAGCAAGTATATTGTAAAGTTAAATATAAATTTATAGTATTTAGTTAAATATTAGATTACAATATATTCTGCAGCATCTGCTAATAATTTATTTAATATTTATAAGAACAAATACTTCTTATAATATTTAGTCAAATACACTTTCAAATGCCTTCAATAGTGACTACGTATATAATTAATGAATACTTAAGCATTATATTATAAAGATTATGCTTATTTAAGCCTATATGATATTTTAAATGTCATATTATTGATTCTGTCGTCAACACTCGAATACAAAGTGCCTATAAAATAATCAAAATTCACGTTTGTGTAGCTGTCACCTTAGAATATATTAATTTTAATAAGTTTCTTCTTACCTATTGTTTTGGGTTGGCGTTATTTATTGTATGGTTAACAAATCGTCACATCATCACATCTCTGAATAAATAAAAGAATATTCGTGGAATCTCTTGAGACGCCAGTATCTATTCAAAATATAATTTTAAAGAGTGAAGGACAATATTTATTATAATTTAAGTATTTTACATTACAAGTATTAAGTATTGATTTTTTTAATTATTAGATACTGTCTGACCGAGGCAGGGACATGGCATGAGAACAGAAGTAGAGCAAAAAAGTATTAAACTGGTGTCCAAGGTACCATAAACGCAAAAGCAGAAGTCTAGAAGATATACCAGATTAAGGAAACAGCAGGTATATGGCACAAAGTGCAGATAGAAATGACGGGATTTACGCTCGAACTCAATAATTTGCCACAACCGCAGATTGAAAGAAATCTTAGATCAGCCCGTGAAAGTTGACCGATCTCGTATCTGCATCCAAATAACGAAAGCTTACCATTTTTGGCGGCGGATAGAATGTAATCTCTTCGCTCTTTACACTTATATTTGATAATCAATATAAACAACAATAAAGTAAAAAAACCGTACAAATGATATTATAATATACGTTAAAATATCAAATAGCATTTTAATTAATTTAATAACTGGTGTTTGTTAAAATCTTAAGATAGGATCTTGGTACAGTTGAACTGTCATTTTCATACAAATGTCTATCCACATACACTGATCCGACCTACAATAGATAGCTTGTATCGACAAAGATAAATAAATTGTTTAAAACACTGACCCAAAATTTCAATGTATGTAATATTAAATCGCGCAACATTAACGAATTGATGTGAATAATATTTTTTTAAATAAAATTTTCCTCGTAATTTAAATGTTACTATCATTATAAGGAATCTTTTGAAGAGGTACAATGCATCATAAACAAAATATTTGCACAAACAAAATATTATCAGTTTCTCGGAAGACGGTCTGATTTATAGCGTCAATCACGTCCATCTAAAATTGTGTTACGAAATAAATTTAATTTTTTATATTGTTTATCTTAATGGTCCGAGAGTGCTTTTAATTTATTTATCTGTTATTTTGGTTTATTCATCACTTTATATGTAGTAGATCCAAGAAATCAACAAATTATTTATTTATACTTCATAGCTATACAAAATTACACACATAAAAAACAAAAAGTAAGTAGATAAGTAATATATACCTAAGGTAGTAATAAAATATAAGGCAAAGTGCGGCCTTATCGGTAATAAACTATTTCTTCCAGGCAACCCTAATATGGAACATTAAAAAAAATACTTTGATTTGAATCAAACCACGTATACTGTATTATTACTCTGTCTTATACTAGTTTGCCATACAAGTAAAAAATATCAACTCGTAAAGCCAATTTAAAAAATATGGCCTGTACGGTTGTCAACCGTTCATTCCTACAATAAAGCACAACGCGTACCAATTACTGTTTCTATTTCTGACACACATTTCTACATATCAAACTATTTTTCAATTATTCATATTGCAATTTAACTGAATCCGGATTCAAAAGTCTCAATTCACTATAATTTATGTTTTAAACGAGTTTAAGAATGCACTATTTAAATGCAATGCCTTATTAAACATCCCGTATACAATTTTCCTTTCATTAATAGACTTACAATGGATAAAAAGTACAAAAGTTGCCGACTCGGACCATACAATATACGTATTCTTATTTGCATGTATGTTGTTACGATGTTACTAACGACTGTAACACAACCACCACGCTGGGCTATATATCGCCTGTAAAGTTTATATACTCCGAAAACCTTCAATATGAGTCAGAATCTATGATTAATTGACCATTCTGATAAGCCTAATGCCTGACACAATTATCTGGATTAACACTCCTCTTTACCGTCCTCTCACGTGTGTACAAAGGATAAAAAATCATTTGCTGTGGTTCAAACAGAAAAAACAGTGCTGATACTTCCAATAGCGACACCCCTATTCTTAAATTACCTAGTGGCCTGAACATTTATATTATAGAAATAGTATATATATAGTATTATAAAGGTGGATGAAACTTTGAAAAGTGACGTTGTGTCTATTACGTCTATATAACATCTATTACAATGTCTGTAGTTTAATAGTTACAAACAAGCAAATTTTGATTTTTATATTTATAGTATAAATATGTTTCTTCAGTGTCTTATCATTCATACAAGCGATATTGAGAGTTATAAAAGAACACGCTCATCCTAAAATTTGGTATTCAGAAAATTTATTTAAATGCTGCAGGTGTCTTTTAAAGTAGTTCATTCAGTAGATTACGAAAGATCAATTTAGAAGTTTTATTTCATTAATGTAGTCAGTAAAATTTTATCGTAGATTCCACAAACTTAAAAAATAATGTTACTCAAGTTACATCATACAAGTACGTAAACTTATTAAATTTACGAGGTATTAAAAGTATTTATTAGCATGTATATAAAGTTCGAATTAAATATGTGGTATACGTTATCTGGAGACACATTAATTCATACATTTAAAGACTTCATATAAAAAAATATTTATTTTATTTATTTATTAACACTTCGTTACATTACAATATAAAAATTGAACATAATTAAGTAAAGGAGGGCAACTGGATGTCTTATCGCTTGAGAGTGATTTCTTCCAGGCAACCAAAGGCTTAAATAATTTTTAAAATTATCTACGAAAAAAATTTTTTTGTAGAGCTTCGGTGATCATAAGAAGGAAAAAAATTCACGAATATATAAAAACACACAATTTTAGTTTTAAAATCACATTATTATCTAAAAATAATATTCTAATAACAAATAAAAACCTATATGAACCGTCCATAATATCTCTCGTGGAGGTTAAATTATTCATAAATCAGTCATCTATCATCAAATCTGTCTTCGATTCTCGTTCAAACCAATAAAATAATACCAGCAATACACAGGTGCAAGTAGTTTCAATGAAAGTCATGACAAGTATGCAGATAATAATATTATCTGTGGCGGATTGAAATTTATTGCTTCGATTAAAATATGAAAGAATCCGCCTATACCTTGCGTTATCTGTAAATGGGAATATTTCTGGTTTATGTTATGACTATCAAGTTGACACTTGACATGACTATATTATGTCAAATCGTTATTGACATACACTACTCAAACTTATCGCTATTCAGAAGAATCTGAGGGTAAAGTGGGTGAGAGCTGCTTTCATGTATCATATATACCTATTTTGATGAATTTGAAGTTGTATTCATCTTTATAGTATATATGCATATCCCTTTGTCTTCGCCTAGACTAAACGCTTGGGCTTTAATATAGTTAGGTCTAGTGTATATTGGATCTACCTTAAACTATCGTCCCTTTTATTTATTATTTGTCCTATATAAGGGATAGTCGAACCCACCGAATTATTTTCAAACCGTTTCGACTTAGGGTGATACAAGAAAAGAGCGTATCAATTCTTAAAAGACCAGCAACGCATTTTTGAGCAATACGAGTGTCCATGTGTGGAAGTGTCACTTAACTTCAGGTGAATTCACCCGCCCGTTAGCCTCCTAGTACACTAAAATTTTATCAGCCACGAAGATATTAGAAACATCTTATAAGAAATTTACAATAGTTACAATAAATAATAGAAATTTAAATAGTTAAGTCCCCTTTGCATTTAATGCAACAGTTCCTCACTGAATGCTCATTCATATTAATTGACAAACCAAACTACCAGCCCCGGGGCTTAAAAAATAATATCTTTAAGATAAATAGACAATAACATACAAGACAAAATATGGCATATTTTAGTTAGTTTTTACAAGTATAATTAGGTTTTACTGTCCTGGAAATAATTAGCAGTTTCAAATCAATTACGACCCAAGTTTCAAAGAGTTGTATGTATTTAAATAATAATTAATTTGTAAACTTCTTACGGTTTCATTAAACCTAAATACAATTCAAAATCTAAACTGCACATTTCGCATCGTTCAGCTAATTCCGAATTATTCTAATTACGTCCAATTCGTGTAATGCCATTGTGATATATCAAATTATATGCCATTTGCTTGCTTATTTACATATAAATACACGAGCTCATGAGAGATTAATCTAATGGTTAATCCATTTGTTAATAAGGTCAATCATTATCGTATCTGCTGAGCGCATGTGTCCTTGCTTTCGAGTTCCTTTGAAATAAATAAAACCACGACTGTTCAATATCAATCATATTATGAATATTAAATGATAAAAAAAGGTTTGTTGCTCAGTTAAAATCGTAACAAAAGACATCTTAGTATCACTACAGCTATGAGTTTCTAAGGCATCAATTTAAATCAATGTAAGGTTAACGTAAATATAATATTATATTAATAAAATTACTGTGATTAAAGAAAGATATCCAAAGGAAATTAATAAGTCCAAAAACCATTATGTGTAATATATATATATTAGAAATATTTAAAGTATATGTATATACTCAATCTTTTGATTTAACCTTCGACGCTGTTAATAATTGGTAGTCGACAGATACATTACAGCTAAGAATTTAAAAAAAGAACACAACTAATCTGTCAAAAGGTCATTCATCTCTCGAAATCGGCATATCAGAGCGATGCCTACATACAATTTGGTACAATTTTTCTATTTTCCCGGTTGATGTATGTGACGCATTTCCGCACTTCGAATGACACTCCCGTATTCCCTTTCAAGCGAGAATTGCTTTAAAAATGTATTCGTTGTACTTTGCAAAGTGTTTTTGGTGATATATTTAGGTGGATGTTTTGTTTGTTTGTATTTTATTTCATATTTTTTAAACTAAGGCCTGTATAACAATATTTTCATAACAATATTTTATTTATTGGTTAAACTAATTACGAAAAGCTTTGGGAAGATTTTATTGTTTTAGTTTTTAAATACATTTTTAATATGACGTGTTAGTACTATTATATTTCAATATTAGGTGTCAGTGAAAATAATGAAACAAAAAGCTAAACTGCTTAGTAATAAATGTATGAATTAATGCAATAAATTAATGCTTATAAAGACATCGAATAAATGTATCTATTGACTGTCCAGTATCCCATTGACAGGAAAACGGATTTTGTACTCTGTATACTGTTTAAATCAGTGTAATATATTTCCGCAATCACAATATTAATAAATCCCTCTTTCATTTATTTCTGACAAATTGTATATTTACGCTTTGATGAAAAGAGACAGATAAGTACTTTTATTTTTATGAAAGGGGGATACGTACCTCCGAAATCCTTTAATATTTATTTATTATTAAGAAGGTGCCGTCTGAGCTCCTGGGATAGATTTATAATGTATTAAGTTTTGAATAGATAAGCATAGGTCACTTGCTGAGACAGACACAAAAATGCCTAATTAATCAGGACAAGGTGCTATTAATCTCACAATAATGCTCTTACAAAATTTTAGAAAATAAAAATAAAAATCTTTTAAATTAAAAAAATTGGATTAAGCATATTTTTTCATATCCTGATCCGGATTGAAATCCTTTGAATACTACACAGCAGTGAAGCCCTTTAAAATTAAAAAATAGTTCTTTAAATGAACCCACAGATTATAAACGCGGGTAGCAAAGCCTGTTAATTTGAGTCCCGGTTGGGGATTATTATCCGAGCCTTCGTTAACATGGGATTTGGCTCTTTACGTTGCATTGTACAGCTTATCTGGCGTTCTATTTATTAAAAACAGTACCTAATTGCTTGTAAATTGTTAGTAATCTTATTGCGTACGCTTCGATTATAAATGAATAGGCTGTACACAGAGATTTGAATCGTATGAGCTAAGTTTGAGAACTAAATGTTTCAACATATAAAATATACTTTAGGGCTATATACTTAAGAATGAAGGCACCGCAAAAGTACCGCACTTTTATAGCTTACTTGTTAAAATCATCAAAACATTTGCCTGTTGTTACCACGATAATGTAAGTGCGTGCCATTTCACCATGCCTCCTGCTGATATTTGTTAATCTGAGACAAATCTTTGTTTTTATATAATATATTATTATTATTTATTACTTAAGATGTCATGTAGAACGGTGTAATGGTTGCAGTTCCTCACAATTGTTGAGTACAACAAAAAAACAATAGCGATTAATAGTGGCGGAGACTTTATTGCCAGTTCTTCTCTTCCGTTCTACGCCGTTGATTTGAGAACTAGCAAAATGTAAAATTAGAACTAGGTGACATTAGGAATTTCTAGCAAAGGTTTTCAACGTGTAGCTTTTTGTATTTTAAACTTTCTTCTTGTCTGATCTTATGAGTAAAATTTAATAATGTAATGTTGTGAGGTTTTGGCTATAGTATTGCTTTGTCTAATACAAAAATTTAAACCAAATTTAAAATAGGAACTTTTTTTATGAACATTATAAAAAATAAGAACATTTATCAACCTATCCTAATCAATATATCAAAACTCGCAAGATAAGTCTTATAAGAAACCAAAGCAAACCAGTATGATAGGCAATTGTTTTTGCAGGAAGGCGACCGCCGCTAGCGCATGTCTAGGTGAGACAAAAACACTGGTTTTATCTTCTGTCGTTGTAACTCTAATTGGCTAATTGGCATACTAGATAGATCAACGCGATCTCTTCCTCTTATAAGATAAAGCCCACCGCAATGTCGACCTGATGAAATGTTGCTGATGCATATCTTCCATTGAAATACAGAGCCTTAAATATATCGAATCGCTTATTAATGTTTAATGCACATCGAACGCTTTTAATGAGCCATGTAATTAAAATAAAACTTTAAAGAAACTTATATAAGCCGACTTAAAAATGGAGGTTATCTTGTCTATATCAAATTCAACAGTAACATATATAGTTTGTTTATGTTATTGTTAAAATTGAATAATACTTACGTACGTATGTAATTTATAATTGTCCAATTTTTTTTTAAAACTAAGTCATTTGAGAAGGCAGTATTTAATTTATATATGAAAAATATAAGTATCTAGGTTTATAATTTTACGATACTTGAAGGCGATTTAATTAATTCATTATTGTTATCATTTTTACAATATATACAATATACGGATAATAAGTATATTAATGATATCATTACTACCTATGTATATTTAAGAAAACTAAATATATTGCGTATTGTCATTTTTGAAATATGGTAATTTTTAAATAGGGGAAGTATAGAGCTGACACATTAAAGTGTCAAAAATACTAAGGCAACTACACGGCTTGCCTCTTGAATCTATCCGAGCCGTCTATCGCCGGGAATGAAACCTTGTACCTGTGGGTTACATGCCACAAGTGTTAACCATTAGTCATCGGTGTATTTGATAGAAAAATTACATTTAGTTCCCCCAAAATGATAAACTTCCAGCGCTAGCAGCAGATCCTGTAACAAAATATCGATCCAGCCACCGGCCAGCTCAGGTAATTCTCCTGCACCACGCATGACGATTACCTGAGGATGAGCACATTTGCTGATCTTGGCAAATGTTTTTTTAAGCCTTAGTCAACGTAGTCGATGGTTAACCAGTGACACTATATATATTTATTTCTAAAATATTTAAATGATCCGATTGTGCGAATTCTGGACAGGCTGTTCTAAATAAAGACAGTAGTAACACTTCTATGGTCGACATCAGCCTTATAGCTATCTAAAACGGACGCTATACTCTAGTACATGAGAAGTACAGACGAGCTGACATGTGGTTGTGTTTCCGTTTCCGGCGTCACTGCGCTCACCGCAAGTTCCGTCTTCAATCGGTGTTTTGTAACCGAGAGTACATCAGTTCCTGACTTTTATTTCACTGAATTTTATTTAAAAGACGTCTGTAGTAGTAGTGTAAGCCTAGTGGTTAAGCAAGCAACTTTTAAACTACAGCCAAATGTGTTAACGCCTAAACCCAATAACATACCTCAATCCATTTTTGGCCATCTGAGATAGACATCTTAATCCAAATATTGATAAAAGAGTGCCAATAACCAATCGACGGATTGTAATATACCATCTGTCGATGCAAGCTATCCAATGTCGGATCGGTGTATGTGGATCTTTGTATGAAAATGACAGTTCAACTGTGCCAATATCCTATCTTAAGATTTTAACTTACACCAGTTTTTAAAATAATCAAAAAGCCACTTGGTATGTTTTAAACATAGACATATATATTTTAATATTATTTGTTCGGTTTTATTTACTTTATTTGGTTTATATTGATTTTTATCAAATATGAGTGTAAACAGCGAAGCGATTGCATTCTATCTGTTATTGGGATGCAGTTAGATCGATCGACTATCACGGTATGATTTTGAATTAATTACTGGGGATATTTTATATCACCTCGACGACCATCGTTCCACAACTGAGCTATTCGCCAAGCACCAGCTAAGTTGACCAGCACAATGTGGAACCAGCTGTCTACTGAGTATTGACGTAAACAATTTCTAAAAGGCAATCAACGCACTAGCGAGCTTGCTGCCCATGTGAGTGACCATGGTTGGCGGTATCTTATCAGTGGAGTTACACCCCTTGGCCTGAGATTTATGTACCTGTAATTTAATTTTTTTCTAATTGCCAAGTTGGATAACACCTGAAACACATTGATTTTTATGTCTAAGGCATGGTCCTCACGATGCTCCCCTTTATACCATCGAGTGATTTAGAACCTGCAACGTCTGGCATGCGAGTCGCACTCTTTTGTCATCTCATTCCTGACATGAAAAAAAACATCAAAAGCTTTTAAGGTGTGATAAAGATATAACAATAAATTCAATTTCACATAATACTTTGCAGAAAACTTTTAAACATTTTTATCATTTACGCCTGCAATTAGTGTGCAAAAATGACAAAGGCTTTTAAAACGATATCTTGACCCATTAAACAACCGTTAGTTGTACAACAATTTAAAATCTGGTTTAACGTGATGTTTTATAAGAACCTTAGATGTAACCTGAAGGAAAGTGGTTCGAATGCCTGCAAATGATCAGTAGTTTAAGGGAGAAACTTCAAACAGTTATAGACGTAAATAATATTTTGAACTTCTATTATTTCATACAAATATAGTAATAGATTATTTTTCATTATGTTTCTATCAATTCTAAGTATGTAAACAAATACAGTGATAGTGTTCAGGCGAACAAGTCCGAACTCTGATATCGTGGAGAACCACGGCTGATTATCGGATATTCTAATAAATAAATTGACAGATAAGGCTTGTAAATGCCTACGTATAGTAAACTTAGAACCAACAGTGAACAGTGATCTCTTGTCTATAAACAAAATAATCAATGAAGCGCATATTTGTGTCAGCTCCATAAATTATCGGACTAAAACAGTCTGTATTATTCGATTTTCCTTAGAGAATTCGCTATATGACATACAACATACAATTATTCGTACGTTATTTAAACAAGTCCCGAAATCAACGGCCCCTCTGTTCGACAAGCCACGGCTGTCAAATAAATCAGTGTTTAATAACAGTAAAAGGAATGTAATATTTTGAGGATGATTAAAAACGTGTACATATTGCTTTTTCGGAATTTTAGTTATGTACCATACATTATGTCGTCTTGAATAAGGGATAAAAGAAAATGAAATATATATTTTTTTAACGCTCGCTTATATACAAAATGTATTAAAAATCCTGTCAAATTATTTATTTACACTTCCGTTACCTTGTATAAAAACATAGATATAAAAAGTACGTTACAAAGGTTATCATGCAACGGGCAGCCTTATGCACTGAGCTCGTCTGAAATCAAGAAGTAAGTTCTATGATTAGGGGTTTTAAGAATTAGATTGATACGAGAATGCCAATCAAAACTGCCAGTAGTCGACATCACTGGAGACCGAAGATCTGGCAGCTACCTTGGACAAAGAAAGAATCTTCGGCCTTGCCTAAATGTCCTCCTTTTAATAGTATATTATAATAATTATATTTTAAGGTTAGTTATTGCTTATTTCTTATATCAATTTATTTTCTAAACTGCTTGCTCGAACTAATCAAGCTGCAATTCAATAAAATCTGTATAACACATTATATTAACGAAGAATACGAAATAGAAGAGAATGAGCAAGATAAATTTTAGTAGAGATAGGCAAATAATTGCGCAACCTATGTAAGGCGTGAGAAGAGAAGAAGATCCTTCTGCTCAGTTCGTTAATTAATTCTGAATATTTATTTATTTATGTAAGTATTTTTCTAATACATTGGATTATTTATGACTTCGTAGACTCGCACTAGACGATCTTTACAATACAAAAATCTCTGGAATCCCTTTGAGAAACATAAATTCCTAATATAATTAGATTCTGTTTTCGTGAGAAGCTAACTAATATCATCAATCACTTGGAGTAAACGATAAAGACTATTTTATGTATCAAAACAAAAGTCTGATTTGTACTAGCCCTTATTAAATACAAAAACATCAACGAAAGTCATTATAAGTATGGTTTGTCGTCTGCCTAATACAATGCCTAATTAAAACAGTGAGAACGCTAAAGAATACACAAATGTATCCCAACTATTCACGTTAAAACGATTGATTTTTTTATTGTTCCATTTTTAAATTCGTATAAAGAAGAATAATGAATTATTACTAATCCATTCAACCCATTTTATGGCTCATCATATACATTTATGTGTATAATAAAGTTTTATTTTAAGATCAGTATTATTATTTTGGCGTCATACTTTATTCCAAGTAGGCGTCACCATTTTAAACCATAGAATTTGGTAAAACGGCCTTTATTACTTCGCGTTCGTAGCCACTTAGCGCATATCCACGATGTTGATTGGCGGATTATAAACCGTTTGGCGTCAATAATCAAAGTTACGCGAAGACCACACCTAAAGTGCTAAATAAAATTAAGATTTTATAACCTACTTAATTGCCGCTGTCTTAATAAAAGCCATTTGCAAAGTAATTATTGAATTCGCATGTGTATAACATACATCGCGGCTTCCTTGAAGTTTTCTGTTATTAGCTAAACGTATATTGGGGTTATTTTGATAGCAGTCTGCATTATTTGGTCACAGATATATATATAAGAATTTGAATTTCGAACGCCTTTGTTCGATTGTTGAGTATTAACGCAAATAAAAGTTAGTGACAAACAATCTATTCCACCAACAATAGGATTAAAACGTCAAAGATATTAACAATTTAAACTGTGAAATGTCATTTTCATAACAAGGTGATTTACCTGTCCAAAACTAATCCCCAAGACGCAAGAATAACTGACTTTTTGCAAAAAGTAAATTATATCGGTATAGAGAAAAGTTAATTCTTTTGAGCTGCAATATATTATGACGATCGAATTTAAACTGTATGAAGTTACTATAAAGTGCAAATTTATGTGGCGTAGATTTAATTCAAGTGTAGAGACATATTTATTTTGCGAAATCCAATTTTCTGGTGACGTCTCATGTGTCGACTTTAAACGTTGTCGACTATAGTTCTGTCTACAACGCTTCACGCTTATTCTTACTGATATTAAGTGTTTAAAAAAAGATTTAGAGGTAAGAAATTATTTTTATAACTAGTCGTTACTTGTGCCTGCGTCGAATTGGTATCCGTTTTATTATAATAACCATACTGGCGTAGCTCTATAGCGGCTATAACCTCTATCTTAGATTTCTGTATGTTTCGTTATAAATTTTTGACGTGACAACGTCTTAGAATTCGATGGAGCTGGCTGCACGCACGAAAAAACATGACGTATGCGGTGTTACCTCGCTCTGAGGCGTTCCATTTAAGGCTTGAGTGCAAACGAGAGCGCGGAATGAGCGACAAAGAGGCACAATCGGCTTCCGAGTTCGGCAGAGATCGTTCGTTAAAAAATTAACATAACTGTATTTATGCGTACAAATAAATGTATGTTGATTAATTTAATTGTGATTTCTATTTACCTCATTTCTATATCCATACAAAATATCTATCAAACAAAAAAAAATAAACTATTCCATCAGTATTTTCTTATGACGTCGTAAGTAAACCGACTTTATAGACAACCGATGATAACAATCGTTTCGCGTAAATCTTTTGCTATACCAAACTATGCGATGACGTATGTAGGTGTTAGACGGCAAAACGGTACATTTATTTATTGTCACTATAACTCACATAAAACTAAGCTCCCGATACCATCTGCATTCCTACCGGTCCCACTTTGAACTCTGCCAGTGATTCTTAAACAATTCTTGGTACTCTTAGAAGGTAAAAGAATCTATAATAAAAGTCGGCGCATACCTACATAAACATTAAGCATGCATTTTCTTTTCATACTTCTTGACACATGTATAAGGACTAATCTATTCTAATGCTAAATGTATGAAATTATGTATACATATGTAATATCATAGGAATTTTGTTTTACTTATATTAATTTAAAGTTAAAACCAACTGTGACTGTGTTTAGATGAAATACGAGGCTTTAAATGACACATAAATATAAATAATTAATGTTCAACTCTTTCGTTACGACAGCGGACGACTTTAAAAAAACTCATAAACGGCGCCAGGTTTCCTTGGGACCTGGCGCCGTACAGTAGCGGACGAGGCAAAGAGAGCTGGTAAGACTTGGAGCGAGGTGAAATACGAGGCCCAAGACCGAACGCGATGGAGACTCGCTGTGGACGCCCTCTGCCCCACCTAGTATTAGGACATGAGAGAGAGAGAGAGAAAACTCGTAATCGTAGAAAACTATGCCAGGTTCTAATTTATAAGAAAAATATAAATGCATAAAGATATCAACCATCTATGTTGACAGTAATTATTTACCTTTCGTATACGTACAGCGAAATTCCAGGAACGAGTGCCAAGGAACGGCACAGTTTGAGATGTTCTGAACTATGGGGACAATTTAAGAATGCGTCAAAGCCTCTTATGTTTAAGGTTAACGAGAGTTGTCGCTGCTACTTTCGTATTTTCCAATAAATAATAGATTTTGAATACAGTTACGTTGACAATCGAATATTTTGATTGGAGTTAACGGTTTTGTATCGATTTTAAAATATTGTTGTTTAAACTTAATTAAAGTCTCCAACCGCCTTTAGTATTTGAGGAACACGAATGAAAACAGAATTAGGAGTTCTCTGTCTTTATTGTAAGCACAGTATTTTGTTACTTGGCGATTTTCGGACGACTGACTTGGAATATTTTTATTTAAAAATGTTCAAAGTAAAAAAGGATATTTCTTACACTTAAATATAACATTTACATAATCAGCTATTGATGACCTTCGAGACACGAGTATCTATCATGATACAAGCGTTAGAACTTTTGTATTAAGTTAAGTGCATCTTTGAGAAATTATTTTGGTTTAGCGACGACTGTGTTTGGCGTATTTGCTTCTATGAAGAACTTTGTAACACGAAGTCATCATTGTCCAATTAATAAAATGCACCAACCTCAATTATTTGGGAGATGTGCATTGAAAGGCGAACGACTAAACCTTCAACTAAAAGGTCCTTACTGAACTCTTAAGAAAGGTCCCAGTAGACCATAGACCGAAACTGAGACGGTGGGATGGAGTCGTCGAGGACCTCGAATTGAAAGGTCTTCAAAGTTTCACTGATGATGACATATAATATTTTTTTTTATAAATCCATTCTAAATCTTATTCATAAGTAAATATGAAGCCAAATAACTATTTCAATATTATCATTGAATAGTAAGAGTAAACTTTAAAACTAAAAGTGTTAATTTAACTGAATATATCGCTAACAATTCTCGTAAGTGGTACAATTTATATCTCTCTATGGAGCTATTTGCTGGCTGTGTTTCTCCAACGAACAATATAACCATATTAGTTTGTTTTATTATTATTTCATAAAGGTTGTTTGTGTCTGCAACTACATTAAGTCTTTCGACTATTTGAACTATCTTCTTTATCTTCCTTTGAATCTGCCAATATTACCTGTCCACGTCGTTAAACTACCTAACATATACCTAACTCATAACAAATTTAATGATAAGTTTATAGGGTGTTGGTTGTGTAGGCTGACGTAGGCTCGTTGCCCTATAATAAAAGCTTATTTTCTAAGTTTTAACTGATGTAATTACAATTCAATATAATCCCGTAAGTAGCAATCGCGAGACAACTCGTCATACAAGGTTTTCTATAATGTAATAAGTATCTTACTGAATTAGAATTTAAATAATCACCGTCATGCTCCCGAAATCGACTCAATCACTGTTCTGTACACACGTCAATCACTTTTACGAAATTGTCGCTCCGCCAGAGTATATCCAGGGGTTAAGCTAATAGCCGACAAAATACGAAATATAACGAAAAAACTTGATCTGGGATGACAACAGTTTTATCAACAAATAAAAATTTAATTAAATTATATTTTTAGATAATTTCAAGATAAGATTTAATGTATATTTCTTTCTTTTTTTGACGTTCATAAGTGTACATTATGTTACCTACATGAATAAATAATTTTAGAATTTTGAGATATATAAACGTCAATTTAAAAAAAATACATTTACTACCACTTCCCAAAGGGGTAAAGCACCCCTTTTCCCCTTTCGGAAGTGAGACCACTCGTTTCAATCGTCATATACGTGGAATTCGCGACCATCCTTCACTTCATATATTAAAACAAAATGTCAAATATTGAATAATCTTAATATATATATTTCTTGTGTGCGTGTGTATGTGACTGAACTCCTCCTAAACGACTGGACCGATTTAGACGAAATTTTTTGTGCGTGTTCAAGGGGATCTGGGAATGGTTTAGATTCACAATTTTGTCCGCTGGACAATGTTTTTTTAATTAATTTTCAATTTATTAGTTGTTGTTGATTTTGGAATGTTTTACATTGGATCCGACAGACGGCGCTACCATCGCAGTGTCAAATTTTAAATAATATTCGAATTTTAATTTTAGTCTGTCCCGAAATTTAAAAAAAGTTTTGTTATCATTGTGTTATATCGTGTGTGACCATGTGCTGCATCGTTAGATATTGTCATAACATTTGAATAATAATTTTCATCAAAATGGCTTATTAAAAATTGAAATTTTGAAATTAAAGACGTGTAGACAGGACAACGTCTGTCGGATCCGCTAGTATAATATAATAAAGTGATTATTTTATGATTACCTGAAAGTTATATGTAAATAACATGCGGCTTTGGTGTGAAAACTGTCTTTGGTTTTAAGAAAAAAGTACGAAATCTATTTTAAAATTTAGTTTGATCACAATATTAATGTCTAATTAATTTTAACCCTTATGTAGTTTTCAACTTCTTGCTCACATTATTCAATTAAAAATTTACTTCCTTACTTACCTTGTAGAGAGCGCTTGACAGCCAGTACCCCCTCTTTTTATTTAATTGTAAATGATATAAAATGTTGAAATTAAAATATAAACATTTGAAAATAGCCAAATCCTACACCAAAGTTTGTACTCTGTTTCTTGTATTAAACCAGAGTTGCAGCGGTACCTTTGACGTTCAATTACAATCTTCTTATTTCTGCTTGTACTTATAGGATTAGGCTAAAAGGCTGTTATGTAGACACGGCCTAACCGAATTATTAATAACACGATTCGTATGTCAATTTCGATTATAGAAAGTTTAAAATTAACCACCAGCCTAAGACTTATAATAAAACTGCTAGCTTTGATCGGGTATCATAGGAAAATAACCCAAAGCAACTTTAATTCCAAGTATACAAACATAAAATAACCTTTGCATGAGTATCTAAGTGGCCTTATTTCTTGCATATAATGTTTTTGTTAGCGATTTTATTTATTGTTAGGGCTATGACGATACTCGAAGTCAAGGCTGCCTTTGCAAATATATGGTCATCATCGTCTACATTTCTGCCTGGACATCCCCTGCTAGACGTAGGCCTCTTCTCTAAATTACCAGTAAAACCGGTTCCGAACGTTTTGCGCCTTATATATCTAATCTTACATATATAACTAAGTCGTTTTACACCACTTACAACTCAAGATCGACTAGACCAATGATATCTCTTTTTTGGTATATTTTTCTACGCTTCGAATAGCTGAATAAATAAATCAATTAATATTATGAATTCGTGTCAGTTCAAGGAATTCCGATCTTAAGGTGAATGAAGAGATGCATACCCAGGCTTTGATCTTGATCGAAGACATGTGTTACCTCATCATCAATTTTGTATATCAGAAAGTACTTTAACAAGTATCGCAATATTGGAGCTTGAGAGAAGAGGCCTAATGTGTAAAACTCCCATTCATCTTTCGCAATGGCAAGAAATAAAACATATGTATATTTATTTGCAAATTTTGAATTAACGTCATTGCCTTCTTGAATTCCTAAATTAAGTTTAGCTAAAGTTAATTCAATATTGTTCGCCTGTTAGGCGGAAGGAAGTTAGCCGGGTCAGCTAGTATTGTATATAATATAGTTTAAAAAAAAACAAAAATCAAAAATGGCCGTTACTATTGTAAAACGCGTTCTATTTTTAAATTAAAATTCATAGATAGTGCAATCAACTCACGCGTAACAAATAAATATTACGCAAAAACGTTGTCAAAATCAAACGACATCCGCCCCCGCTATTTAAAAGTTCCCACTAAGCAGATGTCACCAACACACAATCCGCATACAAATGCACATAAAAATACAATATCGTGTGTTTCGGATAATACAGTTAGGCTCTGACGTATCTGTAATACGTCCCGAAGGAAACGCGTGACTCGAATTTCGTATTAAGGAACCAGGCGAGACGCGATATCTTTCCGAATTCTCAAATCAATAAGTCTTTGATTTTTAACACTTTCATTGTACATTATACTATATCAATACCTCAGAAACCCTCATATACAAAACCTTACTTTCACACCACACTTAGGTATTAGTTAGTGAAATGTAATTAATATTTTTTTTTGATTTTTACCTTTTGTTAATGTTTGAACTTATGTTAGCTGTTACGTTATGTTAGCGCTTAGACAGTTGATTCTGGGTTTGATTCCCTGCAAAAAATGTTGCAGTGTAAAATTCACATGCCAAATTACACTGTTTCTCATTAAATCTAACATCTTAAAATAAATTAACAACTAATATTTATGGATAAGGTTTCTGTGACACCGATAAATTATAGAGAAAGCATCTCACAAAAGAAACAATGCACCATATTAATAGTTCCAACCCAGGGCTGAAATTAACACTATTTCTACACAAGTCATTTACTTATGCAATTACCAGTTCCATACACCTTAAACAACCCAATGCCGTAACATTAAAAACAATTTACCACCGTGGACATAAATCATGTTAATAATAATTATCTTTGCGCATTAACAGCCCGTATCCCTTTACTAGTATACGAAGAGTAATAAATAAAGATACAGACGTCCGCCGAGGCATAATTACGCGAATAATACAAATGAAAAGTGCAACCGAACGCACGTACGTCTCTCAGCATTATTTATTGCAGTTTTATCTTACCGTTTGCGATAAAAGAAAAGAAATGTCAGAGGCTGTGATCGCGATTATCACGATGCAATCACTGAAGCGCCCCGACCTCACCACAGATATCGATACGCTTAAACGTCCAGATTATCTTACATTGCTTCTTTAGAATTCAATTGCTTAATTCAACACTGAATAAAACAGTAGTGAGTTTGCGGCGAGTGGAAGTTTTGCGAAGCTCGCCGATGTTAAAACAAACACATCGAACGCGTTCTCTTAGAACACCTATCGGTAGTCAATAGTCATTCAATGACTGGTGAGAAAGACTTGTATATTGCTTTCAGCTACCATTGTGGGCTTTAATTAGTAAGAGCATCAGACAGTGTCGATTGGAGACAAGTGAATAATGAATTGAATATCGTCTTAAAGATATGAACGTTTTGCGTTAATCGAACACTAACCGGAAGTCTGGTTTTATCTGCAGTTAATTTGGGCGCAATTGCTTATCGGACCTTTTCGGTTTGTAATTGATTTTACAGATCCAATTTCAACGTGATTAATCCATTCATTGATAATATAAATTATTTTACGCAGTTACTAATTGAATAAAATTGGGTTTGGTAATTAAATCTTTTATGAATACGCAATTGCTGACAATGTCTAGCCGAGTAATTTTTAAGTTTAGCAAGTGAATAAGTTACGACTGGAAAAACTCTAAACCAATTTGGCTTAGATTCGCTAATATATTAGGGAACAGAAATGAAAGCAATCGAAACAAAATTGAAAAGCATGTTTTGCCAAATATATTTAAAGCAAATGGTATAAAGGCGAGTTCACCAGACCGGCACCTGGCAATGGACGAACTAAAACTCCGCTTCAAACGCCAACTTTTAAATTAACTACACTCTCGTAACAGCCACTATAAAACTTGGAATTCATGGGAGCATGGTTTTTTAAGATCACGTTTATGAAATTTTAAATCTAGGTTTTATCGTTGGTTAGATCTGTTGCTACGAAAGCAGGTGCTCGCTACTAGCACCCACGCACCACGATTCATAACAATTATTATCATTCCGTGTGTTTGCGAAACATGCTTCGTCACTATCTGTCTGCCCATCATCACGACTTCACGATTTACATATAATGACTTTTCAACAAAATGCTCTTTTTACTCCCAGTAATTTCATATTCGTGCTATTAAAATTTTAAGGCGCATAACCGTTAGTTTTATCTTTGACATTTAGAAATGAGCAAACATTCATTAACGAAACTTATTGTAGAGAATTCCATATTTGTTTTATGTCAGCTACTTTAATCTCGTAGCTGTCATATTTAATTTACACGGCTTTAAAACGTCAAGATAACTCAGGGACTTTACTGGTGAATACATCATACGGGACAAACGTTTGTGCGAAGGACACTCCACCGAAAATTAAAGCTAATGTTAGTTAAGAATAAGTGTCTTCCCTGTAGGTTGTGGGATAAATTAGCTTCGACCGCGACAGCGGACGTAAACTTGTAGGTTTATGTATGACGGCTAAGTTTACGATGTTCGCTAACCCTGGCAACTTCAACATTGTCTCTGTTAAGTGTTTAAATGTTTACCTCACTGTTAGTTATGATCAGTTTTTTAAATATCTCAGTATTTTTTTCCTATTGGTACTTGTCGACTTAATCGATTAAATTTTTAAATTAAGTTAAATTTTTTTAAATTTAAATTTATTTTTTTTATTAAATTTTTTTTCATTGTTTCTCAAATTTTTATATCAAAAAATGAGTATAATACAACCCCCGAAAGTAGTCAAGAGACACTTGTGTTGGGGTTGACTCGCTAAAACTCTATGGAAAACATCAATTCCAATATTGATTATTTGAGATGGAAAATAAATTTAATATTAGTACCAGTGATAGCTCAGAGAATTGTTAATGTAACTGTGATATATACATTATTTAAATACTTAGTTAAGTGGTCTTAGTGAACTCAACAAACATTATTCCAGAAATCAAACAAAACAATCTGCTTATAATTATGTCAAAAATAAGACTTTAAACATATACAAATGAATACAAGTGTCATATATCCAAAGTTTTAGCTTTTTTGAATTTGGTAAAATATATATAATCAGTCATTTAATATATTCTATTTAAATACACAGTTTTAGGGGTGCAACATTTATTAAATTTCCAATACACAACTTCCGCTGTCGATTCTAACCAGTTAACGGAACAAATTACTTTTAAGCACACAAGAGTTTCATTATAACAAATTATACGGTTCGAATCTTGTTGATATTATTTTTTACAGGCCATATGGTAGATTAGACTCCCATTATTAACAAAATAAACAAGCTAAGGAATTTGAAAAAAGATAATAACTTGGGTTGATGTCGCGTGTTCACAAATTACTTATATCAAAATGAGGTATAAATTTAGGGTTAGTTGTTTTGTTTGATGACATATTATTATACTTACAAAGGATTGCTTGTAAGATGGTCGTTTAGCGAGTTGCTGCTTGCCAATCTAAATATTTAGGTTATTTGCGACATTATATTCAAAGACGTAACAATTTAATAATAATATTTTTACATTGGTCATTGATTATTTGCATTATTTTTTGTATTAAGAGCGCGGCAACACGATGCGGTGCGGCGCCAGAGCGGTGCCGCAACGCCATCCTACATACAATTTACTATAACACGTCACACGACGCGTTGCGCCGCCGCGCAACGTCGCACCGCAAGCTCACCGGACTAGAGAGAGACCTGCGAGACGAGGTCGGGAGGGGTAAAATATATTGCCGCACCGCAACGCCCGTGTGACACCCTATAGCTCGAAATAATTGCGGTGCGGCGCCTCATCGCACCGTTACCGCAAGGTGTGGCCGCGCTCTAAGAGTAGTAGATTTATTTAGACAGTGAAGACATATGCAATTGAAGATTGCTCGCTTGCTACCTATGTCACTTTAACTGAACTGACTGCTGCAGCTGGCTACTTGCATTTGGGTGCAATTGGTGCCACAGACAGGTTCCATTGATTTGTAGTGTAATGTAACTTTAAATTTAATATCCTACACCAACAGCACATTAAATTAACGTAAATTAGTAGCTTATTTGTGTGAAATTTTTAATGTATGAGGTAAAATAGTATTATTCATCCTTCATACTATTTGACTAAGTTCTTTATAATGCCTTAAAACAATATTTTATAATATATATTTCAGAACGGTAGTATGACAGTAGGCAATGCAATTCTGAGGATGCAAAAAAACAGTTTATTTCAAATCAAAACAATTTCATAAGCTTTAATGTATCGAGCAATGTTCAGACATTACAGAGAATGGAATCGATTTACGAACTAAAAGCCTCTAATCGTGCGTGAATAAACACTAAGTGCAGATTAAGTAACATCACAAGACTATAAAAATACGTAAATATTATATCAATTTAATAAAAAGCTGCCTGTTTTAATGTTTAAAAAACTTCATTTCTCATCACGAAAAAAATTGTTATTATTTGTTATTTATTTACATGAGAAACTTAATATTAATATGTACATAATATTATATACGAGTGAGATACACGTCGCCCTTAGCCGTCTCAATTTTAGTCGATTTAATGCATTTTGAATTTGTCAAACGCACGATTTTAGATGGTAATTGATTAAATAACTGCACACCCTCATACCTAAATAAAATAAACCTAGACTTCTTCAAATACACGGCTTCAGCAAGATAAGCAAACTCGCTCGACGAGTATTGCGAATATGTAGTTGTGTATTTGATTTTTTTAAATCATAAGCTACTATGGAAAGAGTCATTTAATTTTTAAAATTCAGATACAGGTGCTTTGTTTTGCCATATACATTAGTTAGTGAATATTTTAGTAGCACTAATATTGCTACTAAAAATGTGGGTTGCTGGAAAAGGCTATATTATATATAACGACTTTTTATGATTTTGTATTAAATAATACAAAATCGTAAAAAGTCAGAAATGTTGATTTTGTTGTATGTATGTTATAGTAATATTATGACATATAATTTACATAGCACACTATAGATTAACTGATCGCGATTTTTTGCGGTGTTTACCAACCTTTATACTAACCCCTTTATCAAGTCCAAAGTCTCATCTAGTGACAATATCATTGTCACAAAACACAATGTCAACAAGTTACCAAATACCTGCAGGGCAGTCGCACCCTAGATTTTGAATGATCACGACTAGCCTTTTGTTTCACAATGCGCTAAGTGCCGTCCCTACGATTTCGTAAGTCCCACTTAACAGTTGATTACACATCGGAATAACTGTCCATCAGACACACTGTTGAAGTTTAGAAAAAGTCTGAATAAGGTTTTAAAAGAATATAGAATTTACCCATAGATATCTACAGATATTTTAGAATATTCAGGTCTTACTAATTATATGTAATAATAAAACTTATCCGACCGTTTGACAGAAACATTAGTTTGTGAATTCATTTTGTGTATTCGACGTAAGAATTCCCTAGTAATACATATTATTACAAATGTAAAAATCGCCAAAAACTTGAAAACTGTAACGTCTATGAAAATTTTTATAAACTGTAAGACGTTCTTTAAATACGCCACGTTTTATTTATTATAAATATTCTAAATTATTCAAATTTATTGTTCATTCAACTTGCAAATCGAAACTTTTTTCTCATGTAAAATAAATACAACCTAATTAATTTACATGCATCTCTTTTTATCATAGTATGTGGATTTCATTAAAGCTATATGAAAAGAGACAGTTTAGTTAAATAATAATGTATTTTCATAAAGGGGTTCGATTATAGACGTTATGTTTTTATCACAAAGTCACTTAAGCAAACATTTAGTGCCTGGAAACACATATCAACATTCTCTATACATAAGGCCACCCACAGACATGCCAAGTGACTAAGATAAAATTTTATTTATTAATTCGCTAACTAATATATAGTTAGAAATACTTTTAATCATAGTTTCACTGTTTATCGTTTAAATTATGATTCATCTGTGTATGTCGGAGAGAGAAGTTATAGCGAATTATTTCAATATTAATCTTCAATACAATGAAAATTAACTTTTGTTAATCTTCATAGTAATTCCGGAAACTTAAAAAGTGTCAATGTATAGAAGACAAGCTATACTTTGGTTGGTTTAGCCGATTGTATATTCGCTGATAATTGGCAGACCCATGCGCCAAGATACAAAAAGTCCCCTCGGTAGTAAAGTTGCCTTTTCACCATAAGTTCTCGTGTCATTTTCATACTCATCTTTCTGCAACATAATGATAATCTGTATTTATTTATCCTCATTTTAACATGTGCTGTTTTAGCATACTTAAAAACTAAAAAAATTAAATTACCTTGCTTGCGGTTATCATAGTGAGCACCAAATTTCAAACAAAATTACTGGCAACGAGCTCACACGTCAATCATTTTGGCTAATGGCCGCGATGCTATCAGCCACCACCACTTGTCAGCGGATATCAGGCAGCTATTGAAAAATTGTATTCATAATATTATCACAATAATTGGTTCATTTTGTGATTTCGATAATGACGTACCTTATTTACAGAAAATAATACAAAAATGTTATACATATTTAAATTTGCCATCTTTCGCGATCATCAAGACTGAATTAACAATCTTCATCCTTTGCATCTCTGTCATCCTCTGCAGTTGACCAATGAGACAATTAAATGCAGTACAGAATAATATGATTTTATCTCAGAAAGATCTTGATCTATCTATCTCGATCTATTTGATCTTAGAATTTAATTGTAAATTGCGTTGTATTACAGTAAAAACCATAATACTACTGAAACGTTGCTTGAAAATGGGTCGTTTCAATCCAGAAAAAAATATTACTAATTAAAACAACTTATAGGCGACTATCCGCCTGTCCTATAGCCGTACAGATTTTTTTCATCTTTAAGCGTTTGAATCTACACATTATTTAACTACGACTTTGAAGGCAAAAACACGAAACATTAGAATATTTTGTATGGGCTCCAGTCACACATAAATCGTGTGCTTAATTCAAAACCGTTAGCGAGCCATTAATCATAATTTCGTATGACGCGAACCGCTCATGTATTTTATACAGCTATTATCTAAAACACACGAAGCGGAAAGACTGATTGACGATGTGAGGGTTTGCAATACCTTTGGAGTACGTCCTGTTCAAGATTAAAGTATTTAATAATTCAGGCCTAAACTAGGCCTCAGATTAACATTATCCTAATGATAGGATAATGTCATCTAAAGTATGTACAAGTATTTGGGTCTTTGAGATAGACCGATGGAGTAACGATATTTTGCCGTCGTAGATAGTCACTAAGTCAGGGTTTTGAGTCTTTTGTTATGGTTATGAACATCTAGAGCAAACAGACAATAAAAGATAGAGTAAAATTATTTCTATTCAATATTTTGGTATACATATCCATAAAAACTCCGACCTGAGACGTGATTAGAATATTATAATAAAAAAACTCATATCAGAATAAGTATATAACTTAGACCGTTTAATCAATTTGCTTACATTTATATAACTATAAAAAAATAAGCAAAAAAGCTGTGTTTTGTGAGTATTATTGCTTATTTTAATAAAGCTAAAAATAGGTTTTTGCTACGGCCATGATGAGTCGGAATTAAGTTATATAATACAAAGATAACAAATCTTAGTTTTACAACATGTATATATATACTATTACTGATGTACAATTTCATATCTTAAAGGTTTGCCTTTTGCATTTATAGTATCTTCATCATCATTGTTTTTACTGTAAAGAATAACCTAATGCAGTCATCTGAATGCGAAGGCTAAAATAGCCAAACAATATTGTTTTAACACAGTGAGTATACCTATAAAGATTTTGACAGGAAAATAACGAAGTATCACAGGAAGTAGTCATAAACAATACTGTTCATTATCCAATTACGAATCTATTATATTGTTAACAGAATATAATTGATTAAGGCAATTCTATCATAAGACTTGGGAGGCTTATATCTTATATTGTATCTTGCATTGTACATCAATGTTTTATTTGGATTTATTTCTTTGGAATATGAATTTTAAGGCGAACACTTTTAATTTATAAGTAAAGAAACGCGTTTTCTTATATATCTAATCATCTTGCACTCTCTCCGCTGGCTTTGCGCACAAATTGTGTCTTTGAAACTAGAAATTTCAATCGCTCCTGTCCTGTGCAACAGCCAGCCAGTTTCTGGCTTTCTGTTACAGCAGGACTCTGTTATTTCAGGGGTACCTGGTATCGTAGAACATACGAAAGGTTTAATAAATTTCAATCAAGACGTAAATACAAATACGTAAATACAGTGTGTGACATCATCATACAATTTTAATTATAAGTAATTGAACATTTTTCATGGTTAAGAAATATCTAGCAGCTGTTTAATAAATGTTTTTTTTTATTATATTCTAACTAAAGTTAATATTTAAATACTCGAAGCTTAAGCCGTAGCGTTGAAAAGCTTAGAGGTTTTTAATTATTGTGGAAGGAGGTGGATATCAATTCATCGTGTATTTGTTTTGTATATTCAGGCATAGGTCCTCCATCAGTAACTGAACTTCAAAAAACTGCCTAATAGGATATTCATACCGTCCGGTATATAAATAAACTTATTAATACTTATAATTAAAAGTAATGTAAAGTCAATCGATATAACCATAACCATTATTTTTTTAGTTATAAGTGCATTTTTCATATCTTTTGTTAAAAAAATATTTAATTAAAATATTTTCTCAGTCTGATTTGCCGGCTATTTTGTCATCAGATATATTAAGATATATAACATTCAACCTTAAGCATCGTATTGAATGTTCTTGTATTTATTTATTTTTACTTTTCAAAGTTCCAATTAGTCAATTTACTGAAATTATAAATAGTTCCAACAGAAGAACTAATCTGAATCCAGAAACGGTATTTCTTTACCCTATAACAATTAAATCAGTGAAAACAAGTTGGTCATTCTACAGAATTACGCCGTTCTATTATTAAAGAATTTTCAATTAGTATATTAAATAGCCGAATTTACGTATAGTTTTAAACGGTTGCCCGTACCTTAAACAATATGACATATACCCACACAAAAACATGATTTACAATGAAAAATCATTAGTTACCATTGTGATTGTGTGATTGACAGTTGTATCAGGGCCAATCAGTCCAATTTGTACTGATGGTTAGCTCCGAGATATGACCACTCCAATATATCGCCAATAATTTCAAGCAATGACTGTTCAAACTGATATGCAAGTAAGTATAGTCTTTAATGTTAAGGTGTTTGGGTAAGAAGTCCTCTGTACATTGAATAGTTTTGTCCTAGACGATGTTTATATGATGACGGACTACTGGTAGATGTATATAAATTTATACTATGCACACAAGTATATGTATAGTTATGACAGATGGTCTGAAACAGTCACCGAATGGACTGGTCTAAAAGGAAGAAGACCAGACCAATAGAGCGATGGGCCAACGAAATCGAAAGGGTAGCTGGAAAAATTTGATGACGATGGCTCAAAATAAAATAGGGTACGAAAAGTTTGAAGAGAACTCCGCTAAATGCTTATTATTACTATGCTCAAAAGTAAACTGGGAATATAAAAATATGAAGGCTGAGGACAATGAGTGTCTATATTCTGTGCTAGGAACATAAATAAAATATTGATAAACTGTGAAATTTTTTTAAGAGTTTAGATTATACATATATTATTTAACAAACAATATCAGAGCCGACATTATGTGTAAAATGCAAACGCTTTGCTAAAAACAAGCGTCGATATTATATGCTAGGAACAAAGATAAAATATTGGTAAGTATAAAAACTGTGAAATTATTTTATTAATTTGAATTATAAATTGTTTAACTATATCAGAAGACATTATGTGAAACGTTCAAACGCTTTGCTGTTTGTTAATATTATTATTACGGTCAATCAATCCCCTAGGTACATTCTCCACATCATGATTAAAACTGAATATTATTCCACCCGGATTTGCTGAATAAAAACACTACAGTGTAAATGGGTGAACAACTTTTTATTTGGCTTTATAAAAAAAATAAAAAAATGCGTGATACCTATCGTATCTGTTACCTAAGTACCTGATATTTTACAATAGATAACTAGACTATATAAAATGAATTTTATATGATCTGGAGTAATTTATTAAATAAATAAAACTACGTCCTTAAAATATCATAGTTTAAATATTACCGGTACCGTCTAACGTAAGATAATGTACTTATATTAATGATGATGACCATCATTAGCCCATTAATATCCAAGAAACTGGCTTAAGCTGAACTGAACTGGAAATTACACCATAAATTATACCGTGCGAGATGTACTGGCTCCACTATAATCGTACATTATCAACCCATTATAAAACAAGATGTCGAGATAAGAGAATACTATAAAAACTAATGTTACCACTTTATGTAAAAATCTTCTCCAAGTTACGTAAGTCAAGTAGACTATATCTGTCAAATTTAGTCTGCGTCCCTATGAATAAATTCACAAAAAACAGTGTATTTCTTTTTAATTATATTATATTATAAATAAACTAAGAGTACAACGAAACTAAAGAGTAAAGTATATCAAGAGTAAAGTATAAAGTATATCAAGAGTAAAGTATCAATCAATACAAAAACTAAAAATGTATTCGCATTTAATAAAGAGAGTGTAAACGTTTTTATAGCATATAAAAACAACATCTTTATAAAAGTTAGCGACAAATAGTATAACTCTTTAATTATATGTATTCCAACCATGCTGTTGTTAACCAATAATAAATGTTTAACATTTTCTTAACATATTAAACTTCGTTTGACATATTATTTCGGACATTCATTACTTAACCAAATAATACACAATGATTACACCATTGTGTCTATGGGACCTTAGGCCCTGAGGTTTTATAGAATTGGAGATATGAGAGCCTTGCAACGCTAAACTAGGTTAATCGGTAAAAAAAATACTGTTAATTTTGTAAATAATTAAACAGCACAATATATTTCTTAATCGTATTTGAGAAGAATTTTAGCTTATACAGATCAATATAACCCAGAGCTAATTTACATTAGTAAGTATTTAAATATTATGAATAGTTTATTTTTAGTATAATTAACGTCATTAGTATTATAAAAAGATATAGATTAAGTCTATATTAGCCACTGTTTGTTCGAAATTCCATGTTTTGATAACTCATTTTAAGGCTGCATGCGGCGTTTGGAATTTAGTTTGAATAATTTGTAGATAAAAACCAGTGTTCAAATTTTAGAATCGTCAGCTGCGTTATCTAAAAAATATATATTATGAATAACAGAATTTTATTTAAAAGTTTTATTTATAAACTTATTTTTATATCAACGTGTGTTTGTGTCTTTTAACAAGATTCCTTTTTTGAACAAAAGTAATTAAAATTAAAAGGACAACGAATATTTGTGAAATAAAATACATTGACGGCTTGATAGGATTAATGGACTATGAAAGAAAGAAAAAAGAAAAGAAAGAAACTACCTTAATTATTTCCATTAAGTGCATTTGCCCTTATACATAAAAATCATTCATGTAGGTGAGATGGATGAGGGATGGACACTTTATCAAATAATAAATAATTAAAAATCAAATCAGCATTTATTGCTAAGTTAATTGCACTATTACATTTGGCTTAGATTATAAAGAATAGTCTATAAATAAGAATCAGTGTTAAAATTATAACAATATTTTAAAAACATGTCAATTGTGCACAATCACTTCATATTATGCGACATAAGAAATACTAAATTTTCCTCTTATCTGTTATTTTTTTGTACCAACTCGTAGCCATGAATCTAAAGAGTAAACATACAAAAGGGCATTAGCTAAGAATTTAAAAGTGTTTATGATTCATTGATGACTTCATACAGGTAGAAAAGATAACATTCTGCGTAACCCCGTCTGAGCGGTATCTTATCAAACATTTTAACACATTCACTATAATAGAAAAATTCCATACAATGGGTGCGCACTTTAAACTCAATGACACCTTTCACGTTAGCACAAATTAAGGAATGAGAATGTGTATACGGTACTTTTATTTGTAGGTTTTGCAATGACATATCTGTGGTACACTTGTGCCCTTGATTTCATACTTTCATTTGATACTTTTGAAAACCGAACATTTAGGGTCTGTTTCACAATGTCCGGATAAGTTCCAAATAAGCTATTTATTAGTTTTTGGTAGGATAAACAGTATTTTTGCGTTTTACGACGGACAGATAGCGCTATTCGTCATGAAACGCGAAGTATCTTATTCGGATCTTTCGAATAATTTATGTGTGGCATAGCTATTAGTTACTTTATCCATACATTGTGAAATAGGCCCTAAATCGTATAAACAATATTAAAACGTTAACAAATACAATCTACAATATATGAATACTATTTCATTTTTATTTCCATTATTCTTTACAATTATTATATATAAAAAAAACCGCACAAGACATATAAAAGTTTATTCTGAATTTACATGTAATCAGGAATGTTAAGGAAAATCAGACTTTCATCATTAACCACACATCTATACAATATTATATATATATAATAATAACTAACAAACCGTTAAAACTGACGTGAGAATGGTCTCTGGTCTTGTCAAAAAATTACAAATGTTATTTAAAAGTACAATTAAAACCTAATTTAAATCTTTTTCTAATGATGTACCAAACTGTAATAATAATTTTTATTATTATTACAGTTTGGTAAATCTCAAGTATATGTTATTTTCAAATTTCAATAATAAATAATTTAGAAATGAAGAAGAAGACCTTTACGGCTCACATTACTGTCATATCTTCAACTTGTCAGTTGTCTCTGGTTTAAAAGTACCTACGCCATGTTTTTTATCTTTAAATAAAATTGAAATAAATTAACAGTACTTGAAAAAGACGAATATTTGCTTATTTTGTTCTTTTTTCAAATAAAAATTCATCCATTTATTGAATTTAAACATCCAAAAGTGTATTGAAATGTTTGACCCGAACCCGTCTTTATGTCTTATGTAAAACAGTATAACAAGCAACAATCAGGTGAAATCGTAAAGAAAATGGCTTCCATTTTATAGATCTTTGACGACTTTAATAAACATTTTGAATCCATCACTGGGCAATAAAGGAGTAACGTACGATCAATGATTGTCAAAAACATTTTTACGTCGCATCGACTTTAGTATTTTATAACCTGAGTGCTACTGCTGCGCTGTTTGGAGTAAAAGCGGCGTACGCCGTAATTTAACCGAAGATAAAATATGTTTATATGCGGCTTTCTTTGTTTCTCTGAAATTATAATAAAAAAACATGTTTACAATATTATTTATTTATTAAGGACACAAAACAGATACATCTCTATATAGTAAAAAAATAATTCTAATATACCTACTAACTAACCTTAAAATTTAATAATTAAAATATATTATTAAAAGGAGTCCCTTTAGGCAAGGTTCCGAAGATACTGGCAGCGTACCCCCTTTGAATAACTAGACTAATTCTATGTGCGAGGTAGTTGCCAGCTCTTCGTTCTCTTGCAATATTATTATAAATAAACTTAGCTATAACTGATAAAAACAACTGCACAAGACAGATGAGTAAAAGTCATTTATTCTGAATTTATTCAGAGTATACAGCCCTCAGCGTGAAGGAAAATTACCTTTGTATCACCAAATTATTAAATATTTAAACAATTATTGAATTGTTACGGGATTCAACGTGACATAAAGGCTTTTAGATTTCTGAATGAGGTTTTAATCTTATTTTTAATGATCCAGAACTTTATATAAGTACATGATTTTGATTTTGTTATATAAACATAGTGATGGTACCCAAGAGCTGGTGCTTTCCTCCCTCAACGAATGATTATTGCATGAGGAAATGCTGCCAGCGTTAAAAGACACAGAACCAAACTTTTATTAAATTAGTTTTAATTCTATCTATACATTTTTTTAAATATTATTTCTATGTAAAGTAAGAATGAGAGTGAGCAGTGTTGGCCTCTTGGCTTTCGCGTGCGACTCATCCATGACGTCGTAGGTTCGATCCCCGGCTGTGCATCAATCGATTTTCTATGTGCGCATTTAACATTGGCTCGAACAATGAAGTAAGACATCGTTTGTAAACATAACAACAATATCACATTTAAATTAGGAATATTGTAAATACTGCATATGTAAGATACCTTTAATGTTAGGGTGCGTGATGCAAAAAAACAATCGCGAAGCCGAGTGTTTAAACCAACGCAAAAGCTATCAACGCGACATAAAAGCACAATTCTGCAAGGATAAGCAACAGAAGTCATCTCGGCATGTAATATCTTAGCATAAAACCTCCTTGCGAGCCTTCGTTCATATTTAATGACGTAATTACCGGCAGGAGGCTTGTGGCCTAAGGCTTTAGCTCGCTTTGTCGCCGGAACACGTCACTGCAATCACTCGCTATTCATATTTTTACTGAGAGAAACGGGTTGCAGTGGGTCAGGAGACTAGGTTTTTGAAAAGATCGGTCATTCAGATATAACAGGAACGTTCATAAACTTTGACCAGAACCAATTTTTAGGGTGAGAGGATTTTATTTTTCTTTAATTATCTCATTTAATATTAGTAGCTTAACACAAACCAGTCCTTTAACTTTTTAATTACACGTATTGTCCAAAATCTTTAAGTGACATATTTAAAAAAAATATAGTATTATCTGGGGCAAACGAGTCTACGGAGCACCAAAAAAGGCAGTCATCGTAGCAGACTGTAAGTAGTGTTATTGGAAACTTTCTTGTATGGGACATCTTTTTAATAATTAAGACGTAACACATATTGTTCAATGATCAGTAAATAGACAATGTATTAAAAAGTAATGTAATAAATTCTGTTACATATTTCTAGCCACACCTTTGACCATACTCTAACCTTAACAAGAACCATCTGCCTACATTACATTGCTCAATTCATAAGGCATTCCCTAGTTATCACTGCTTTGTATTCAATTAGCCTTGCACGTCATTTGATGCCTTCTACGACAGTGGTAACGAGTGTGGTCAGCTGTCAAAACGTCGAAATAATCAAATAGGAATCGAGTACCAAGCTGGTAAGTGCAAGCACAATCAATATTAACATTACATACATTGCTTGCTGGGTAGGATTCATATTTCAAATTGTATACGTTAACCATTCAATGCATAGTCAAGTAATCGTTAGGGGTTTTTTAAACTATTTATAACTGAGTAGTGGTAGTATATTTTAGGCTCATTGTAGTAACGTTTTTAAGCTCGGGTCAATTTGGACAGCGTGATCAAATTATGCAACGTCAGCTATTTATGCATTTGTGTGCATTGTAATGTGAAGTGATTGTGTCCACAATGCCGTCTAAATGACAATCTTTATTAAAGATACTTACACAATGAAAAGATTCCAATTTTGATTGTGTGTGATATTTACGTTGCTATTTAAATTACTTTATTCGGCACGAAACTTGGCATTAGTCAGAGTGTCATAATTCTTAGAACAGGAAAACAGGGTAGGAGGCTCGGCTTGTATTGTCTGATACTGTCCACGAACACTCACAGCCAGACGTCTCGCAAGTGCGTTGCCGGCTTTTTTTTAAGTTTATACGCTGAAATCATACAATGCAGGTGCGTGGTTAAATTGCCATAAACCACGTGGTAATACCTTACCACGGACATAGTTATACGGAATATCGTACTCTACTCCTTTCGAGTATATCGGCTAATAAGGTAACTAAACTCCTTCGCGAGGGAGATTGTTAAGCCCGTCCGGGGCATATGCCCTCTCCGGGTGGTTTGCGTCCTGCTAATACCGGGTGGTACGGATGGTACCTACTACAGCCCGCGGGGAGACGCGGTCTCAACTGCGAGCAGCCGATTGGGTCGAGTCTTGTCTGGTCTCAATCCGGTGGTCAGAGCCAAGGAGTAGTCTCTGTTATAATCGCTGGTAGCAGTCCGATGTTGTTGGAATCTGCGGAGAATAGCACGCGGCTATACCTGAGGCTATCTGGTGGCCTGGAGTGCCACGGTGTCATACTTTGGAGTTGGGGATGTTGAGGGGCCTCCGCTCGATCGAACATCTCCTTCGTGAGCCGTGCGACGAACTCGTCGATCGACTCCTGCGCATCAAACAAGTCTTACCAACTTATTTCCCGGAAACTTGGTGTTGTAATTGGTGTTATACTCGTATAGATTAATCATGAACATAGCAATCTTTTAGCATCTAGTAACTTCCTCCAGTGAGATTTAATTACGACATTTCATTAGATACTATTAATTATTCAACAATTTTAATTAAATACAATTAGCTTATACTAGTTTGTTTATATACCCTTTAGTATGTGCTAAGTAGCTTTTGAAATGTTTAGATTAACTAAAAACATAGATTAAGTAAAAATATAGACCATTTCTTCAAAACACAATTAGGTAAGTTTACCGTAAACATGACTTACCTTGGTATAAAGAAAGATAATCAGGAAATACATAAATCTGACCGAGAAGATAATGATAGGGAACCTGAGATCAATAATAAGGTTCAAATAAACAAGGAAGTTCTTATATTTTTTTGAGGCCAAATTTGCGAAGACAGTTCACTAAGTGGCTGAAAATAATAAAAAAAACTTTAATTTCTACTCATTTATTGTAGGCATAATGTATAATTTTAACCTTCTGTTTTATAACATTGGGTAACCGGGCAGAAGGTTCGTCTGGTGTTGTTATATAAAGAGCGTCGCCTGCCTTTTAAGCATTGGTACGCTCTCCTCTCGTACATAGCAACTCAATTAGTGCACAGCCGGGATCGATCCTAAGACATCAGGGATTAGAGTCGCACGATGAAGCCACTAGGCCTACAGAACTCTATTTATATATCTATAGGAAGTTTTAAATGTTAAATCTACGCCACGTGTTTTTATTTGCACTTAAACAATTTAGTTACGTTTATATAATTGATACAAGGAAAATGTAAAAGGTTTATGCCAAGTTAAGATCTTTGCTCAATGGTTAAATTGATTGACATGAAAGATATCAATCGTCTATTCAATTGCAATACCTACCATTCACTTTTACTATGTTTTAATTGAAATATGTCTGAATTCAATCGTTTAGCTTGCACTAGAATCTTGCACGAGTTTCAACAGTTTTAAGTATCAAATTTTTTTAGTTTATCTTAATAAAAATTATAATAAAATATTCTAAAATTAATAAGTTTGAAATACGAAAGCCCCTGAGTGTAATGAAGGTTACAAAAACTAAATTATATTTTAGTTAAATCTATTTACTATTAAAAGAATTATTCATTATTAATATTAAAGGTAAGGTAATAGAAGCTCAAAGAAGATTAACGACCAAAGTAAAGGACATTCTAAAGAAAATAAGGCAGTTGAAATGGCGCTGGACCGGACACATGTCGAGAGATAGAAGGCTGAATTGGATAAAAATTGAGAAATGGCAACCACGAGACGGAAAAAGGAAAAGAGGAAGGTAGAGCAAGAAATAGGCGGACTATGAGGCACAATTTAGAAAAGAATTGAGAAAACAATGGAAGCAACTGGAAGAAGCCTATGTGTCACAGGACACGCTGATCTCCAAAACCAGCACATCTGATGTATTATATAAAGTTAGGTTATGTAACTAAAATGAATGTTTACTTTTGGATATATTAATAAATATTAATGTGTGCGAGTACTAGAGTACACACGTAAGAAGTAAAACCTCTTTATGACCATATTTCCTGAAAAATTATCGACTATGTGCAACTCTACAGAAATTGGTTAAATAAAGTTAAAATAGATAAAGTTTATCGTAGATATGAATACAAATAATACAATTATTTAATTTTACCTTATTACTACTAATATAATTACAGAATTTCATTAATTGTAATAGAATTAAGCTTCCCGTTATTATATATTTTTGTCAATAATTTAAGGTTGATAAAATATTAAATCTCTTCGATTCAACCGTGGTAGAGACAAGAAAAAAATGGTGCGTAACTGAAAAATGTGACGGTAAATTTTTATCAACATCGATAAAGAAGTTTCACTTCGAAAAACTGTATAAACTGTTAAAAACATATTATCTCATTTTATATTGTATATAACATTTTATTTTGGCTTTGCTTTAAATTTCTTTAGTAAAATACGATTCACAAATCACCAAACCACCGATGTACAAATAAAAAGCTACCTCTCAGTGCTTATTTCCATATTTTTTATTACATTCGAATACAAGTAAGTTTGAATCGAGTAATCAACGCGGCATGTCTAACGATTGAACACGTTGAGCCTATCTCAGATCAATTCTTACATTTGCATGAACAAACTTATGCGTATCGGTACTAAAATCGATTTATTTTACATCGCCGTACAGTGTACACAAAGGCATGATTTGGGATATTAATTTGAAATAACTTGCTGTTACATCGATGCCCTGTCAAAATCGAGATGGGTGTTCGAATATTAAACGCTCGCCGCCATGTTGGATAACGATTCTGATTACGAAGAATCAAAAAGGTTTATGTCAAAACAACCTTTGTTTTGCGGACAACATATTCGACAGTTTATGTATACAGTTTGGTAAAATTCAAAATGGATACAATTGTTAAGCTCAAAATTGATTTTTTTAGTAGAGGGAGTCGGACTCCGGAAAATTCCATGAGGATTGGGGATGGGCTTCTTATCCACAAGATATAATTTGTTAAAGACGTGATTACGTTATATTGATTTTTTTGTATCTAAAGACTGATAAACGACGTGTTAGTGAGTTGAGAGTGAGTTAGCGCGTTTGTGAAGGTCGCCTGTTTGAGCCCCGCCTGTGAAATACACAATGCATAATTCTTTCTTTGAGCACTTTGCCATAAATTCGTGCTAAGCCCAATCGGCTGACGTACTCGCCTATATACAAATATGATCAGTGTCACTGATCCAAAGATCTAATATGCCTAAAAATTTGTACGACTATTATCATATCTATACATTTTTTTAAATTAATAAACCGTCTTTTGTTACTAATTACTGCCAATTGAACTCTTCGGTTCATCAGTCGTATAAGACAACAGTGGGGCTTGATATCCAGCAATTAAATCAGGTTAATAGGCATAGACCGATCACAGTCTATAAAACTATCAGTACTATCTTAAAGATATTATTTCCGTAAAAAACTCCATAGTCAATAAATAGTGATATACTTTTTTACGATTCGATTTATCGTCGATCGTAAATACCTCTTTTTACCTTCCCCTTAATTAAGCAATGTTTATATCAAACACTGATATTAAGATACCGTAAACTAACCTCGTAATCATTAAAAGCTAAGATACTTTCTCAGATAGGGATACATTAGACGTAGAACAAGTTTTACTCAGCAAATAGCCCGGTATTGCTAACTGTATTAAGTCATAAGTTATCAGTGTACACCATATTACTTGGGTGACATAATACGTATCAGTGAAGCGAATCAGGCTATTGCGTTTACTTGTCGCTTTATTATGGATTAATGTTTTGATTTTAGAACACAAATATAAATACTGTTAACACACGTGAATATGGAACTGTAGGTTAAACAATTTGTTAGCCCCAGTTATATATCGTTTATATTATCTTTGGTTAAGAGGTTTATTGTATATTTATTGACTCACTTCTTTAGACAGTACCTACTCAGTTTACTTTTTTCGAATCACGGCTCCACCTCAAATAGGCTCAATTTAAGCAAAATTTCCAATAGCTCTTGTGGACTTGTATGTAAACAAAAACTGATAATAATTATACATAATATTTCTCCCTTAAACATTAACAATAATAATTAATAATACAGTACATGGAGGATATGATTATAATATGATATTTTCTCAGTGAATTATGTTAGATTAGGTTAGGTTTTTATGTATATTGAAGTTATACTTTTAGCGCGTAACGGAAAAATGATGGGTCATCGTCACATAAAAGGAACACCTTGTAACAGTCAACATTTTAGTTCCTTCTATGGTAAGTATCGTTTTTTCTACAAACGTAGAATAATGCAAAAGTTAAAAAATTTCAAAAGATTTTTTTTTAATAGAGGAGGCGAATATACACTGCAAGATGGCTCGCATGCATTGCCGTCCCTTTAGAAAATTAATTTGCTTACTTCTTTAACCGTTATGTGAAACGAAACTCCGTCAGAACCATATTTAAGTAATTTACCAAGTATATTGCCAAAGTGAGTCGTAACTTAAAAATTTGGAACTTTCAGTTCGCATACGCAAAGTTCCTAACTGCCTCGCTACAGCTTAGTTTAAAAGGCCCGGCAAAGAACACATAAGCAACCCTTCTTATACCGTATATTCGGCTATATTTCTTAACTTTTAAAGCGGCTTAAGCATCATACAGCCGCAATCCGGGCGCAGAGTAAAATTCGAAATAGGGTCACGTTCCCGTAACATGTAAATCTACTTACAGCCGTGTGTTGACTACTAAACATATTCACTAAAACTTACACTATTGCCAAGTTGACACGTTTTCAATTTTCCTAGAACAGGGGTCTGTGGTTTTTTCTGAGCTTTGATTAGTGGTAGATGTGTTTGAAGATGCTTAGAAAACGTTAGGTTGATCAGAGATTAATCATAAATGCTGATGATGATTAACTTTGATACTCACGTGTTTTTTATATCATTCTATTTCTATTAATTCTTGTATCGAAAAATTATTCGGCGATTAAAATGAGTGATTTTTACCAGTTCTTCTCATACCACGGAGAAGCAATATTTGTTTTTAATTGTTAATAAATATAGTAAATTTAAAGTACATATACTAATGTGTAACGATGTAAAACGTGGCGTGGCGTTACAATACATAGCATGTAACGATTCTCCGTTCGATTCCCGGAGAAACAATAATTGTTTTGGGTATGTAATACTAATGAAGCTTTGCTCGAAGGTTATATATATTGTTATTATTAAGTTAGTAACCGATCCACAATCATGTTTAGTTTCGAGTTAAAATGGACAGTAATAATTTTGTTGTTTCTGGTTATAAATATATGCATTATATTTTATGACCACTACTCCGAAGATTCAAGGGACCACAGCCACTCATTTGATGACAACGTGGGTGACTGATTCGTCTGCGCTGAAACAGCCTCTGCAGAAGCGTCTATCTGTCGCGCAGAGGACAAAGAGATGTTTTTTAAGGCAGTGGCCCGTAATTTTTCTTATCAGTTCCATTGAATTTTATCGTATCGCAATTTTTTTGAAACATCTCACCTGATGTTATGGATGTTACCGACTGCTAAGCAATATTCAACTTCTCGACCTTAGCCAGCCCTTCAGAGGTTCACTGATGAAGCTCACAATACCCCATATTTTGTTATCCACTTCCTAAAAACCTCTCCCACAAATTTTACTGGTCGTTCGTATCATACTAATCGTGTTCTATATAAATTATCGTCATAAAATGAATTTAAAGTGTAAAAAATTAGCTATGTTTGGATTTTTTTGTACGATCTTTCAAAATGGATGTATATAAATTACTCAACTCCACCTTATATTTTTTCCGTTTGCTCTTTATGACAAAAATGGTAAGAAACAATGTACTGTTTTGAAGTTTGGCGACCAAATAGGGCCTTAATAGTAGTTCTGTTAAATACGTTTAATAAGCCAGATTTATTACTTAGATTCCATTTGTTTAGTAAATTATACTCAGCAAACGATACTTTTTGATCCAACAAATATCCATTTCTCTCTCTGAAAGCGAAAGCATTTATGTTAGCCTATATTAATATTCATTGGAGGCCATTTATTAATGCACGCATTGCTGACAGCTCAATTTCACAAGCAATATAACAACGAATCTCATCAAGACAAATACAGAATACTGATTCAGAAAATGAATTATTTTTAGGATATTTCTGATTAGTTGTACTGTATTAATATATGGCTGAGTCAATATAAAGATGACATGATAATGATCTGGTGTTGAAGCACTATATTTAGTATTTGTTTAAAATATAATGCGGTTGTTGTATTACATGTCTGTTTATATATGACAAGTACAAACATAAATATGTGATAAACATATTATTGTGAAAACAATTGTGATTAGTTTATTAATTTACTTACTAAGTTATTATAATAACGTTCTGTTTTATTATAGAACCGGGGCAAACAGTCAGGACACTCATTGACAGAGGACTCGCGACTGCGTTGCCGGGCTTTTAAGAATTAATTCGTGAAGGACCTTACATCGAATTGGCTTGGAAATATTTCAATGGGTAGCTGGTTCCACAGAATGTTGGTGGGCGACAGACGATGATGTGATTCGGGTGGAATTTCGTATTCTGCCTCGACGTCCAATGATGAAGCTTAGCTCCAGATTTAATGCGAACAACTTCTCTGAACACTCTCCATTGTAATATACAGTAAGACCCACGTCTCTACGCAACGTCAAGGGATCAATCCACTAGGCAATTGATTGGTTAAGTAAACCACGAGTATGTAAGTGCCTGCTCCTATTTCACTATGCCTCCTGCTGATAGAAGACAAACCTTTGTTTTTAATTTATATTTTTTTATTACTCAAGATGTCATGGTCTAATGGTTGCAGCTTTGCAACTCCTTACAAACGTTGTGTAAGATAAACTTGGCGATTAAAAAGAGTGTCGAAGAGTTTATTGCCAGTTCTTCTCTTCCGTTGTACGCCCTTGATTTGAGAACTGGCAATAAATGTAAAATTAGAATCATTTCATTTATATTTCTGTTTTTGACGTTCTTATGTGTACATTATGTTACCTACATGAATAAGTGATTTTTGATTTGATTTGACGCGCTGCAGAACCCCGCAAGCCCATTAGCAACCTGAACGACATCTTATCCTGAATAAGTCTTCCGCTTTGGACTGGAATATGTGGAAAGTGGAAACCTCCCAACCAGCATACTACACACTACGGCTAACGCTCTTCTTTCTCATTTTAAATTATTAGAAAAGTCTTCGGCAACAATGACCCAATCATTTTCTATATCTCGTTTGAGTGGCACAGCGTTTAGCAACACCGGTGGAACTAATCAACTTTATTAGCGATTATCTATAACTATATGTACCCATAACCGCTGGATTCCATTCAATCATTAGATACATAATTGGAATATCTAATTATTGCTTTACATATTACATTAAAATATACCAAACCGAATTCCCTTTCAATACTTTCACAGTCATAATCCATTCCACGTCAATCTTTGTGATGTAATTCGAACAGTTTTACCGGACTACCACAGTCAAAGTACCATCACAGTTGGTATTTCTTCGACGCCATAAAACTTTCTGTTTTGAATTTAGAAGCAATAACAGAATATATAATAAACTGTTATTTCTATATTATCCAGTCAATAAGTGGAAAATCATTTCATGCGTCGAATTATTTTTCTGACAAGTACATTCGTCTTAGTTCTAGCGAGTCCAACTTTTGATTGGTTCCGCAAAATCAAGGCAAGGAATTTTACCTATTGAACCCTATTAAAAAGACGTACTACAAATAGAATTTTTAATAAGTGTTTCGTTTTTAACACTAACAGGTCAATCCTGTCACATAAAGTCTACTCGTTCCAAACGGCTAAGAACTCAATCAAATTTTTGCACTTTAAAATAAAAGGCTTGCCGGCAGTAAAAAAGGCAAATCGTACTATAAAAATAATATTGTAGATTTTTATAACCGGTATAATCAAATCAAAAAATCAAATTCTATCAAAACATATATTTTTTTCTCTGTTCATATATTGTTTCTCTCAACGAACTTTTCACCTAATATATTAAGTCAAAAAGTCTTAAAAACTTTGATGTCTTTTTAATAATTTTTATTGATTTTAAATATTTAACAGCCAAAGCTGTAGTTATGTATTCAAACATTGTTTAATAAAACAGATTACTGAGGACTAATTCAAATGTTACCAAAATTACTTTAATAGGCCAGTCACTGGCATAATTCCAAACTGTGTCCAGATACCACAAACAGCACAATCCGAGCCAATATCTTGCTGCGTTACCTCTGCTATATTTTTAATTGCTTTTTTGGCCCAACAATTGCCGAATCGCTCGGTCAGCGGGTGGCACCGGCTTCTTTAGAAACCGCACGTAATTATAATTATTATTCCATTAGCCATACCACCGCAATTATTCGAAAAATATTCTCTCATTTCGTGGGCCAGTTTAATTTGTTAATTTTCTACCTTCGCAAATTTTTACTTAAACGCACTCATTATTTCGATAGAATGCTTTCGCATAAGTGGATAATGAATGACTAATGACTTTGTTTTGCCTGTCAACGTTGGTGTCTTTGGGTGTATTAAAAAATGACACAAACTACATATTATGTACACTAAACGAAGCCCGCCAGTCAACGTACTAAACTGTCATTTGTTACCAGTTCCCAAAACAAGGGCACAGTAGTAAGCTGGCAAGAAACTCCTCGCCACTATTTTGAGTTTAATTTATTTGTTTCGTACTCCTACAGCTAACAGAAATTATATCTAACACAAATCAATTATAGTAAAGATATAGCCAAAAATGGCATACTTAATATATACAAAATGGTTCAACCATTTACGAATAATAGAAGGGAAAAAAATCAGTAAAATTTATTAAAAAGGGGAGATGATATAGAAACGTTAGCAGGAAGGAAATGGAGAAAGAAGGATAGAGATTGAAAAGAGCTGGATGAACTGAACGTAGGATATAAGGGTAACAAATAATGTATATAAATTTAAACGACATTTGTAAAGATTCGAAATAAACAAGCTATGTTATTATTAATTAATTGAAAGAGATGGTGATGGCCCAACAGTGACCCAGGTAAGCAATTATTGAAGTGTAATTCAACGTATTGGTAGTTATGTAATAAAATTAAAACCCCATAAATAGATGCGCTTGCCCCAACAAATTCCAACGGACATCCGCAGCTGTTCATTAAAAACAACTTTTTTGCAAACTCAGTCCACATAGTTACAGTCATATTGAATTATACTTTTAAAACTGTAATATGTATTATTGATTTAAAATGTTTTATTACAATTTAGTTTATTAGATCGCATTCTTAACGCAACTCGAGGTTTTTAATAAATATTGCTTAAAAAATATTAAAATTTTCAATACTTATTTGATAATATTATAGCCCGATACTTTCTTTTGATTACCTCTTATCTTTACCAATATTATAAATATGAAAGGTTTGCATGTTTGTAACGAATTGGCTCAAAAAGTACTGCACTGATTTTAACCTTATTTTTTTTTTTATTACAACATTTGACTGCTACATTATCACTGATATAAGCTATTTTAATAGCAAGATGTATATTCTAAACCTCATAGATGTTTTTTTTAAATTACCGGTGATGTAATTTATTTTTTCATTTTTTCATCATTTTCATTTTTCACTATTAGTAAATACATTATGATTTAGGTATATCCGCATATACGGTACGTTTATGCCAAACTGTTAAAAAAAATACTTTCTCTAATCTACCCGTGCGAAGCCGTGACGGATCGCCAGTACTTCATAATGTTGTTGATGCAAACGTTTGTTTTGTATATTTTTTAACAGTACTTAGTAGCTGCCAACTTACTAAATCACGTATAGATTTCTTTGGAAAAGGAAGATAATATGCATTTATCCTACTCCCGTACAAGTCTCTTGAGACTATTCGTCATGAATCCTATGTCATAATCATAATAGGGTCTTACTGTACGTAGAGACTCGCATACCCAGGTCACTACCGGCTCTCTGTGGTAACTTTATTATTTTTCTATTTTGTATGATACGTTTCTTTTCAGAACTATTTTTAGTAAGAGTATCATTACAACCATTTGTAATTACAAAAAAAAATGTTAGAAATCAACTCGACTTAAGACTTTATTAATTATAATTAGCATAATAATTATTGTAACACTTAACATAACCATACAATACATAAAAGCGGTGTCTTTTTGTAAAATCATTCCATAATTTACAATTTTAAAATCGCTTAAGGAATTACAAAAATCATTAAAATCAAGATTAATAGCGGTTATAAAGATCTGCAAAAACAAAGGAGCCGGGCGCCATATGACGTCTGCAAGGGATGAACGTGCAATCCAAATTTCCATTGCTGAATTAGAACATATAACAAAGTATGGTTATAAACAGCAATGTATGTTTATAATAAATTGTTTTGTTGAATATGAAAAACTGTTTGTAGCGTTTTTAGACCTTCGTGACTCCCTGCCGGGGTTTAAGGGGTCTGACGCCTTTTCGGCATTATTTTTGGAATTAATAATTTATTAAGATAATAATATATACGGGTTAAGTAAAATTGGATTTTTGTGTATAACTTATTTTTAAGGTTTCGCTGGTATTTTTATATGACTTAGTAACACTTTTCACACTTTTCTTTACATTATACTCTGCTCCTCTGGGTCAACACATTATTGTTAACATATTAAATGCTCTTTTCTCCGATCCGAGTGAAGCGGGGCCATAGTAGCGACGCCGCACACTCGGATCCGTGCGAGTGTCCCGGTCATGCATTGCCATCCCTGGCTCTCGGGTCCGAATGGTCGACAAACTGCATGTCAAGTGTCAAATACTGGAATCCGATCCAAAAATGTTTTTTATTTCTAAAAAATATTACTTAATATACATTTATATTTTATAAATATTTCGAAATTCATATTTACTTAATCAAAATTCGCCTTAAAAAGTTTTGGTTTGCAGCTTTTACTTTGTATCCATGGTCTAGGCATTGAATAGACTAAATTCATTTTGAATAACCAAATAAATCAATAAAGTAATAGTGAAATTGAACCAGAGGGTTTAAAACATCTGACATTCGATTTCCTAACTTTTTAACCACACAAATACAATGTTTGCGGCGAGCATCAATTTTTTCAAAAAGCAAGTTCCGAAAATCGGCACTCGAGCCCAGGTAGCGATCGCATGTTTAATTTATTTGTATTTCCTAAAAAAAACAACAAAAGCTTACATGTCTACCTGACAATGATTATAATAAGGCACGAGAAATATGACGACGACCACATGTTGTTCTTTTAATAATGCTTACACAAAAAACACGGCAAATCGATGTAACAAAAATTATGCCAAACTGTAAACTTGTAAAGTTGTTTTACTGTATTCTGTAACCCTTACTTTCACAGAGATTGTATTATAATTGTTAATGTAGATCAAAAACGTGTTGGAGTTGACAATTGACATACGGAAGTCATAGATACCGCTAATTGTGACTTGATATTTAAACGTCATGTTAATGTCATTATTAAAAAAATACTTCAGTCTCGAGATTTTGTGAAATAAATAGCAGTTATTTAAATTAATTAATTGTTATAACAAAATTTTGTTTTACATGCAAATCGTAAGATATATTATAAGTAAAATTTATCATAGTCGACACAGACTATAATAATTAACACAACAAATAAATACATGCAACAATATTACAAGCCAAATTCAGTATTTAAAAAATTTGTAAACTCTCTAGATTTTGTCAAATAAATAGTGATTTAAATCTGATTTAAAATAATTGTCATATTAAAATATTGTTTCACTTAAGAAATCTTAATTTTTTTCAAACAAAATTTTACAGGCTGTGCATAAAATAAAGCAACATTTTTTAACCAATCGTAAGTGTATATAGATTATATGTATAATTTACCATAGTCTACAGACACAGTATTTTTTTTTTTGACATAGCAAATATATAGAACAGTAATACAAACCAAATTCATACCCGGATACCACCTTGAGCCATGTTTGTTGTGAATAATAAAATGTGGTCTAAAAGCATTTTTTCGAGCGGAAAATGTTTCTGCGCCGTTTGGCTACTTGAAACGAATTATAGTATTAGCCAAACATCAAACCTCTTACTTGCAATGAACCGGAAATCTTACAAATCCTTGCGCACCAATTAGCACGCTTCTTTGACTTAATACCGTCATTATTTTCGGATTATAAACTATTTGCTTTACGAATACGTCTTAGGTTACTAAATAACACGAGAAATATTGAAATCATCATAGTATTGTTTTAGTTGGACTACTTTGTAGATAAAAATATTATTGGAATGATATTTGGCTGAATTTCTTAATCCGAGTGTTTTTGTTTATTTGGCAGAATTCAAACGAGCTGGTGGGCTCACTTTAAGTTTACCGCCGTCTACTGACCAAGATTGAGCAACACCGCAGAAGGTTGCGAGTGCGTTGCCGTCCTTTGAGTAGTATGCTCTTCTCTTAAAGGCCCCTTAGTATATGGTATTGCTTATCTATGTAAATTTTGACCTTTGACGTAGCATCATTGCCTGTCTAGGTATAAAGATAAGAATAAAACACGTAAGAAACAGTATACTAAACTGATCCAAGTAGAGTCTTCTGGATTAAATTTCGTCCTTATTTTAAAATAAACTAGCGAATTGGGTGGAGATTTATTTTTTAAATATTTTTTGTAGATGCTGTTCTGTAATATTGTGGAATATTTTTTTTTGTTTTATTATAATTTTTCCAGCGCATGCAATGAAAAATATTTTATAGGCATTTTTTACATCTTGGGTAACATTATTGTAGTTTAAGTGGGGTACCTTATTTTTTATTCCAATTAAATCTATGAAATAATTTTAAAATCAGTCCAGTACTTTTTGAGCCAATTCGTTACAAACATACTTACTTATAAACAAATCTTTCCTTTTTATATTATTAGTATAAATTAACATCAAAATGTCATGATTGCTATAGCTTAATTAAATTAATAGGAAAAGTTTGTTGCTTACCTTACTTAAATAAAAGACTGAGTTATCAAAGTTTTATACTAAAAAACATGCAGCGTAATTCAACAATATAATATTATTACCAACTCTAAATATTATGACAAGTGAAAAATCCTTACATCTTCATAATCTTTATGATCGTATGACGATGCATTTAAATATTCGAAACTGCCTTTAAATGACACGGCTGTAACCATTACTTTTAAGGCACTCATTAGAGGTCCCAATGACTCCTATGAAGTAGGGTTGGTATGTTGTTTATTTTTATAAAACAGGAGGCAAACGGGAAGAAGGCTCATCTGATGTTAAATGATGACGTACTCACATTGACAGAAGGCTCGCAAGAGCTTTGCCGGGCTGTTAAGAATTGATACGCTCTTTTGAAAACCCTTACTCGAATTATTTTGGGAATACTTCAGGGGGCAGCTGGTTCCACATAGTGGTGGTTGCAAAACTGCTATAAGAAACGCTCAGCTGTAAAACAACGGGCGTCGAGGTGATACCGATTGTATTTTGTATTCTGCCTTGACATCCGATAATGAAATTCAGTAGGAGGCAGTCAACCCTCTAAAATTCTCCGTAATAAATATCGCGCAACCTGTTCCGGTGCTCGCCGCGTCTACGCCCGGTGCTCTACCCGGTCAGACGGTTTCTACCCGGCGCCGGCAAAAAACCGAGTCGTGTTAAAACCGTCTCGTGGGCATGAGCCATTAAGATGATTACTATCGAACTATAATGACGTCAAAATATTATCGTGTCGTGTCGTGTGACCTTAAAGTGATCTTATTTCTGCATAAAAAATGCCAGCAGAAAGCAAAATATAATCTATGACTTATTTATATTTAAAAAAACGTGTGTGTCAGAAATGGGGCTCACTGGGCCGTGTCTGAAAATTCAAACTAAATTTCCACATATTCAAATATTTCTTTAAACTTTAACTAAATCAATAATATTTCGTTATATTTTATATATCTTTGGCAGCCCTAACACAACAGCAAATGAGTTATTATCGTAGGCCACTCCCGTACAATTACAAGTTTTTCCCTGTGCGTCCCTTCTCACCCTATCTGGACAATCGTGAATTCCGTTACACACATAATTAAAAATAATATCATTTAAATAGCTCCAATTATTTCTGAGAAATTACCTATTTTCAACAAGTGAATATATTTTTAATAAATAACTATTCTCTCAAACGATATAACAAAATCAAATTGAATCATTGTAAAAATAAAGCGATTCAAAAATTCAGACGCCATTTTGACATTTAGTTGTCACTACTGAGTTTGGCGGAGGCCTACAATTTCAACATTGTATTCATATTTCATTATTATCTATGACAATTCTGCTATCTATTAGTGTATCTATTCTACCTATGAATATACCACATTTCTTTATTATATATTCGCTTTTATATCATTTCGCTTCGCAGAGACTTACATTATTACAATTTTATATTTCTTAAGGAGGATAACACAAAATAATTGATATAGTTAAATTTTTAAATGAATTTGGTTTCGATAAATCAGTTAAAACTTACAATGGGCTTTTTGTTTAAAATTCGGTCACAATCAACGATTTATTCACCACATTTCAGTTAATCAAATTTCATTCACTGCCTACATTAATCACATTCACACATTTACGCAGTTGTGATTACTTGATTAATACTACGATGATCACGATTACATGATTAATTATCATTCAGAATCGAAATCATTTCATTTCTCTTTCAGTCTTATGGGGAACTCCATTTATATAAAAGAGATAGATGTGTCCATAGAAGTGCAATACAATGCGATTAAACCGAATGAGTCAGTGTACATTCCATTGTCTTTGACTAGGTCATGGCAATTTATAATTTGATGTATTAAGTTCCCTCGTTACGATACAGCCTAGATATTAATAATTTATGATGTGTGTATGCAATCATGGTACTGGAATAGATTTATTGTGACTCACGTGAGACAACCCATTTTGCCGTGGACCCTATTATGAATATCTGAAATAAATTCTTGAATGTTAAACAGTGTCTTGAATAGAACATGATACTAAAATTTAAGTCCCATTAAATTTATACTATCATTATATTTAATATAATTAAGAGAAGAAATTGTCTCACTTCGTCAAATTCTTACGCTCCTCTCATCTTCGTTACCAACTATTATTTTCCAATTAATTCCTCTTCATTTTCCCAGATTTCTGTGGGCGTTTTATCCTATGTCTGCCCACTTGGAATGCCAAGGAAGGACCTTTTTGACCCATCTGTCATCACAAATGAGGGTAGTGTCACCGGCCACTTTAATTTTTTTGAGTGATGTCTGTTTCACTTTATTTTTCTGTAACTTTTCAACTTGAAATCATTCTTGCTTCTAGATAGGAGTTACAGAAGAAACACTTCAAGACGCGTAGACAAGAGAGTGTACAAATTTCAAGGCCGGCAACGGACTTCCGAGCCTTCGAGCAGCGTGAGTGTCTATGGACGGTATAACAACCTCAGATGAGCCTCCTGCCCGTTTGTCCCCTGTTATTAAAAAAATATTTAAACTGATTCCGAGATTGTTTGTTTCAGAACATATTTTGATATTATTATATTGGATCTTTTATGGTATCTGTTGTCATATATACATAGTGACATAATTTTAATTCAAATAATTGTATAAGTTAATTATTATTGTGAATATTTGTTTCGATCTCAACAAAATCCGTGCCTTATGGCTTAATAATGATAAATGGGAAATAATTTAATACCAGCGAGGTTGTATGGGCGGTCCTGTGTACGCCCATTGTGATAACCGAATATTATTTTACGAAGAATTTTACAAGTTTTAAAATTTTAATATATGTATAGGGTTTTAATAATTTATATGGCTTTTGTTTTAATGTTTGTTTATGTGTCTTACGTTAAAATTAAATTAAATATTTTATTAGTTATATTATTAACGAGCGGTCTTTCTTTAAAGGGTGAGCATCAATGGATTTTCTTTCTTAGTGCGCAATGCACACGGTAAAGAAAAACATCGTGAGAGAAGCTTAAACCGAAAACACACCGTGTATGAGGTTCTATACCTTGGCTGAAGAGTGATCACTTATAAGGAAAAAGTGATCACAAACAGAAATCTTAGGCTAATAAACTTAGATGGCTGGAAATCTTCCACAAGGCATTTTGTTTTGCGAACTAGCGAACTGTGGAATCGACTACCGACAGTTATCTTCCCTTAGAGATACTCCAGCTATTCAAAGTTCGAGCGTACTCCTCCTTTAAGGCCGGCGACGCACCCACTAAAAATAACAGAAGAATTATTAACGTGCTTTAAGAATGTCCTTACTAAACCTTCAAGTCAGCCTCCTATGAAGTATTTAACTTATATAGGTAATAAAACATAACCCTATGACAGCAACGCGAGTGAAATCGCGAAACGCAGAACAAGTCAGTTTCAAATCTCGTACTATATCTTTAATCATTCTAACAATAAGTGTTTACTGGTTCTCGTAACCTCACGATCGGCTCTTTCGTGCCACTCTCGCGGATTGTTTATTGTGAAATGACTCGCAATCGAGATTAACTGTCGCCTTCACAGCTTTTTTAACAAGATGGTACAGCTGCGATAAATTTTGTTGACTCTAAAACATTTAGCGCAAGGAAAATATTAGACGTTAAGCATATTATTCTAGCCATTAAATGTTTATTCATAGAAGTTTCTTAACAATTTTTTCAACGGGCTCCGAGTATTGCGTTGTTTTTTGTTTATCCATAGAGTAGGACGGCGCTATATTATTAGAAGTTGTTACTAATTTAATCGTAGGAAGCTATTTAAGAACGCGGTGGAATATACGATGATTTAGATATTATTTTTTTATTAAATAAATTTTAAAAAAAATTTCTTCTATCCATAGAAAATGTATTCAAATCTTTGACCTAACTGTACCCACAATGATTACTAATTAGGAATATAACCATTTAATTTGAGTGCTGTATTACACACGTGTACTTTTTGTTTACTGTATTTTAAACAAGAAGTCAATCACCATATATACTATAATGTGACGATGATGTAACTACTGAATCATCACTTTACAGCAAATTTACCGTGATATTAATTCAAGGTGCTGTTAGTAATTTACTAGGAATGCACAAATTAGTTATGTTGGTTTCACTATAGGATATATATTTATTTAATTGCCCAGATGTATGTTTAATAATGATGTTCCGTTGCCTCAAGAATAACAACTTAGTTAAATAATAAAATAATTCAATTACTAAAAATAATAAGTAGGTCAGTTTTAAAGCATATTTAATAATACAATTATAAAACTACAGCTTACCGCAACGAAACCATATTCAGTCCATTGAAATGTGTGCAATCCAGATTTTCCGCTATTACTTTAACATAAAACATACAAATCTCTAAAACCTAAAGTATTGGGAAAAAGGAAGCTTCACCTTGAACTTAATCCTTTTCCGAGAAAGGAATTTTCACATCGTATGTATTTATGAGAACGTGTTCAACCATGCCCAATTACAGGTCATGTAATTTAAATTTGGAATCTCCGTGGACTTGACCATAAAGTTTAAGCCATCCATTATATTTTAGTAAACAAATATTATATTCAAATTACTCCGTAGAATGGAAAAACAAAAGTCTTACGATAATTTATTTGTATAGTATATACATCATACTCTAATTAAATATTCTGATTCCCTGGTCATGGGATTCTTTTCTTATCTCAAAGTTATTATCCATTCCTACAACGAAGTAATTAAAATAAAATTCGCCCGCCACAGACTGTCGAAAAACAACAATTAATGAATTGTATAAAAAAATAACTGGCAGTGTTTCAATTTCGAAGGCGGGGTCGTTTTATTCAAGGGGAGGGTGCATTTCGAAATCATTAGGCCCGGAATGATCTCAAAGAAATGCACCGTGGGCGTTTTCGCCTTTGTCTCAAGTTACAAAACGATAAAAACTCACCAACACGTACGTATTTTCATACTGTAATTTCGATGTCAGATGTGAAGCAATTTCAAAATTATTCCTTAAAAACTTAAAACACACAATGTAAGGTTCCATACCCCAACTGGGCTCGAATCATTTCTGGTGACAGCTACTACATGATTAAGCTCCCGTTTATGTATCGTTGTGTATTTGTGTGTCGCTTATAATGATTATAATTTTATGTTATATACCATTGGTCTTAGCATATAAGTTTTTAAAATTTTCGACAACGACAGAAAATCTGTGTCCAGATTTCATTTCCAACACACTACAGCAAATTCAATTTTCTCATTATGTGTACAATAAATTAATGAAAAATTCAACACGAATGGCGTAGATGCGATGAGAACTTGGATAAACTTATGATTGGTAAAACAGTAGGTAAAAGGTGACGTGGCTGTTCACAAACCAGATGGTCTGATCAAGTGAAATACTCATCGTCCTCAAAACTGTAAACTATCGTAAGAGAGGCGCTAGTAAGAAGCTAGTGGGAGCAGTGCCGGATTAGCCACGTAGTGAGAGCAGCAAATGCTAGGGCTCCGCCGATCTCTTGGGGCCCTGCGCTCTAACGTACCCGTAATACAAAAATAACAATTCACACAGTAGCGTTCTATGTCTTGCCTCACTTCCGCTTAAAAATCTAAAACTAATTTGTCACGTTAAGGGCCTGTTTCACAATGTCCGGATAAGTTCCTAATAAGCTATTTATTACTTACTAGCTGACCTGGCGAACTTTGTTCCGCCTTAATGGCAATAAATAAGCAGTTTGGGTTTTTTTATTGGAAAATATACAAAAAAATTAAATACCTACATTAATCATTCATTATTATTTCTGTATTTTAGTACATAGGTTGCTCTTCACTTAAGTACCTTGTGATACACATTTTTTAATTTTTTGTTTTATTATCAGGCGCAAAAACAAACAACGCTGATGGTCTTCCGACCCGTGAACATGCCACGTATAATTGACCATGGGAAAAACATGAATGTTCTAGATTTAAACCACAAACTTTTAAGGATTGGCCTTGTGATTTGTTGATGGTCATGGCAAATGCAAGACGTATCGGAAATTGAAGTCTTTTAAATTCAAACGGCATATCGGTTGGGATCATCGGGATCCTCGGAATAAGAACTTCCTCACCTTTGAATTTTCCTATCATTATCGTAGCGTAAATTACATTGTTCTTCAATTTTCTAACCACCAAACGCATACCATTATGTAGTTCAGGTCATCTACATCTTTATTCTTTTTCTTCTTTTTTATCAGTAAGCAATGTAACTCTCATGTTTGTTGTCAGCTGCAGTTTCGTCACATAGCGCCATAGATTTGACGATTTGAGGCAAGCGTTTATTTCGTCGACAGCCGTAGATCTTGGAATTACTGGCAGTATTTGGCGGAAATCGCCAGACAGTAAAATCATTGCTCCTCCAAAACATCTCGATTCATTGCGTAAATCTTTTAATGTTCGGTTAAGTGCTTCCAATGCACGTTTATGCGCCATTGTGCATTCGTCCCAGATGATGATTTTCGATGCCGCTAAAACTTTGGCCATTGCTGAGTGTTTTGCAATATTACACGTTGGTTCTCCAATAGTTTGAAGATTTAACGGTAATTTTAATTCTGAATGAGCCGTACGGCATCCTTCTAACAATGTGGCTGCTATTTCAGAAGAAGCAACTGCAACCGCTATGTTGGATCTCGCCCGAACAGTTGCTAAAACTAATGACATGAGGAATGTCTTGCCAGTTCCACCAAGGGCATCTAGGAAATATAAACCACCATTTTCATCATCGTTTGCCTTCATTAAAGTATCATAAACTTCCTTTTGTTGGTATTTCAACAGGGGTACATTCGTTTGAACTACTAAATCTAATTCCTGGTGATCATATTCACGTTCCCGTTCCAATACTCGATTAAATGCGTCATTCGACAACAACAACAAATAGAAACATTCATCATTCTTTGGATGAACTGTATACATACGACAATACCGAGTTTTATAGTTCTCTTCACTGTTTATACGAATGGGCAATAGCACTATCATTATAATTAAATTGTAAATTGTAAAAATAATTAAACGTATTTATTTAATAGAAATATTTTGAATATTGATTTCTTACAAATATCAAATTGTCATATATACGTCATTACACAGCTGTCATTATACGTCAATTACATAGCTATCATTTGCGTTTTATTATTCCAAATCTGATTCTTATTTGTTATACCACTTTTTATAGTGACTGACGTTTCATGTCAAGTCCCACGGGAACGCTGTCGAACGGGATAAAAAGTATCCTATGTCCGTCTCCTGGCTCTAAGCTACCTCCATACCAATTTTCACTCAAATCTGTTCTTTCGTTCTTGAGTTATAAGTGGTGTAACTAACACGACTTTCTTTTATATATATAGATTGGTAGGATAAATAGTATTTTTGCGTTTCACGACTGTCAGATATCGCTATACGTCATGAAATTCGAAGTATCTTATTTGGAACTTTTATCTTTCGAATAATTTATGTGTTGCATAGCTATTTGACACTTTATCCATACATTGTGAAAAAGGCCCTAAATCGTAAAAATAAGTAGGTATTTTACAAACTTTTTACGGTAATGTTCTAAAGTTTAATTATAATCGAAATATTTAGACTAGCATCACGTCTACCTTTCAAGCGGCCGGATTTTTATTTTTTTATAAGAATGTTTAATCATCTCACTTGGTGGAATAAAGATCATGATTTTCTTAAATAAGTCTAATTGAAAGTGTTACTATTTATATATTTGCCGATATTAAATTTAAAAATATTTATTAGGCCCCGCGCTGTGGTGGTGTGTGGTGGGAACAGATAGTCCGCTCCAAATGCTTCGTTGCTGACCATAGCACTCAGACCTGAGCTGCCGATTAAAGGGAGAGACAGCATAAAGTAATACACAAGTTACCACTTAGATCTCGACAGATCCAAAATAGAAAGAATAGTTTAATAAATTACCGACTTGCATATATAATTGCATTAATTTCCGTAAAACTATAACAATAGACGCTTAAACAAAGATAATTAACGAAAGATAATATCAACGCATAATTAATATAAAACACCAATTATTATACATAGCTTGTTTGTATAACATCATTATATCATTAAGTTTATAACGGCATCGTAAAGTACTATACACACAAGTGCATCATTATAGATATGGGCCGTGTTTACGATAAGATAATGTATAAGACTCCTTAAATGCCCGTCGCTTTAATTGTATGCACTTTAAGCTTAATAATTTAAATATTTGAAAGTTTACGCTTCAAGTTTATAGCTTTTTTTATTATAATTATGTCAAATAGTACTTCCTATAGTCAGTTCAAAATATTATTCTAATGAAACGATGAACATCAATTAAGTGTACAAGTTAAGAATAATATTAACTCATTAATCTTCTTTTCTTTAAAAAACCGCTGGCCAGCTGCTTTATTAACAAGGTAGGTTCCAACCATGGCTGTGCATTAATAAAGTCTCTATAATATATGTGCTGTGAAGGAAAACATCGTGAAGAATATGCAAAAACCTGTAAAGTCGATGACGTGTTGTCTAACATACGGCTATTCAAAAAACAAATGTTCAAGAAACCGATACAGATAAAAAACTTAATATAAATCGGAACATATTTATATTAAGCTGCCCACTAAAGTATTTCCGAACCAATTCGACATAGGGTCCTTCAAGAAAAGAGCGTACCAATTCTTAAAACGCCGGCAACGCACTCGCGAGCCCTCTGGCATTGTCCTCAGTGTCCTGCCCGTTTGACCTCTGTTCTATAAAAAAAAAACAAAAAAAAACCAAGGAGTTAACAGATGAAACTACTGATCCACCAAATGACGCTGGTTCTTCTTCAAACGTTGTAAATTCACCAAAATTTTGGCAGTTAGAATTGTGAATTAACGGATTTGAGCATAATAATGCAAGTCCTGTTATTTATAGGCCATTACTGAATAAACAGTTTTGGGTCTGCCGCCCACGCGTGTAACATTTTTTAAGCCTGGTGGCAACGATTTCACGACAATTTAGATTCTCGTAATGGCTCTGATACGCGGGAGGTATTTTGACTAATTTTGCAAATAAATAATGATGTGATTGAACCGCTGTAATGCGGATTAAAATATTTGAATTAAGAATGGAACATTTTTAAATATATTAGATATTGGATTCGTAAAATATAGTGGATTATTTTTTTTTTTTATACTTAATACATATTATTATACAAAATACTAATATAATACACAAAGCCAAAACAGATTACATAGATTAACCAATTATGTATAAAAAAACAGAAAACAAGCAAGCGTATTAAAAGACAATGTTATATTTAAAAAAAACAAAAGAATAAAATTAAAAAACTGAAATTTGACATTTAAAAGCCACAAATAATACTAAGAATTAAAAACTACTACTTAAAAAAACATCAGACTAGATTTCTTGATATACATTTTCCAATAAACCATAAATGTTAAATATAATTCCAGCCTAATTTTTCTAAATAAAATAGGCTTAAATTAACAAACCTCAGTATTCTAACTTAAGACAAGTAATCTTACTACTAGACATCAAACCCATTCTTATTTAAATATCAAGTGTGTTGTACAGTGGAAGCGTTGTATCAAAACTCAGTATTATCTTCAAATGACGTCATTAGGGTACTTTGTAAATGCAAATGCCTATCATTGAATTTATAATTAAAAATTATAAAGCAAGCCAAAATATCGTTCTTACTGAGTAGAGTTTCTTTTTTGTTTGTTGGATGTTTCTTCGCGTAGAATCGATCCTGAAATCTAAGATATAAAAAATGATTTACCGCAGTCTTCTCGTGCAAAAAATATTTTGTATTATTTTCGCATTAATAAGTTAGTATTATGTCTGATATGGTATTACAATAATATTGTCTGTAACTAGGGTTTAATAACACCAAATCTTTGATTTATATTCAGCTAAGTATTCAGTAGACAGCCCACTCGCAGCCAATCCAAATAATTTGCACATTATTTGTCTCAGATTACGGACAATGTCTTGATGAACAATGACTCGAACACAACATAAATATTGTACTTACTCCTACTCGCGTCAGGAACAAGGGTCAATTTTCACAGACATTTCAAAACGCGTATTTGCAAACAAAATCCTTAGATTGCCCATTCGCCGACAAACAGTGCACGTTTTATTGTTATTTACCTAAATACCTAATGTTTTTTTTCCGTTTTTAATTATACAATAAAAATTGATTCATATCAGCAATAATGCAAATACACTATTGCATTATTGCTGATATGAATCAATTTTTAATGTATAATTAAAAAATACATCATCTTAAAAAATAAACAATGTATATGAGATTTATTATACTTTTCTGTAGACAATCCTATATCTGGTCCTTCAAAGCTTTTGTTTTAACTTTGAGTCACACACGTTAGTCTCTGTAATCTCAAATACACTTGCATACTAACATTACAATGGCAAATGTTACCGTAAATTACATAATTATATTTAAAACAGGAACTTTTAAAAAGGAGTGTTGTTCTCACTTAAATATACGTAAGTGCGTGCTAGTAACAGCAGGTTATTAAAATGACATTTTTCGTATACATTTTAAGTAAATAGCAAAAAGGGTTAGTCGACATCACATGAGACCGAAGAGCTGGCAGCTACCTCGGACAAAGAAGTGGCCCAGCTATTCAAAGTTTCATCCGAATTTTCAATAGGTCCATGTCAATTTAGTACAAATACATAAATTTTGAACTTTAATTTATATACCATATGCCAACTTCTATACGGTTTCTCAGCAACTTCTAAACTATTTCGATTAAAAATTGCACCCCATTCTATCGAATAGCTTGTACAGTGTTTCATTATACGTTCGCACGCTCAAAGCGGGCAGGCCACGGCGGACTGTCCGGTATTTTATGATCTCATAAAGCAAAGGATTCGATCACGCGGACAAACAAGCTTTGTTTCTCTGTAATGATGTACGTGACTGCGACAATGTTATCATTACAGCATAAATAATTATCTATCGATAGAGACGTCTTATACGCTCCAATGGTTGTATATTATATTAAATAAATCGATATATTGGCATAGGTTTCATAAACCCCTGTTATGGTAATAATAATAATAATAGCCTTTATTCAGATACATTTTATATTATGTACATTTAAACAAATTTCCATTTTAATCCTCTACTATTGGCCCCTTTTTTGGCAAAGGCCTCCTTCAAATCTAGCCATTCCTCTCTGCACTATGCTACACTCTGCTATGTACCACCTGCTGTTTCTTTAATGTTAACCTTCTCTTGCGTTTGCTGTACCTAAATATAATAAAAGTATTAGTTGGTAGTGTGTCTGAAGTCTAAGCCTCGGTACAAATTCTTTCACTTATAAACTAAAGTTTCAGAGACAAACAATCGATAGAAATACGAAACGTAAACATTAATAGAGAGAAAATATTTTTTTCTTTTCTTCTTCTAGATCTAAATATAACCATCATGCGACAAAAATTGTCAATTTCCATTACGGCTTACAAACAATTTGACAGAGAGAGACAGATAAAAGGGTTATAAGATATTTAGTGACCAACGCATGTTTGCTTCGAAAACAACCGTTCATCAGAGACCCATAGACATTAAAATTATTGTTCATAAAGCTTAAATCACACATATACACAGAAGTTATTAATATGTTTTATAGCCGAAATGTTTACAACCGCTGTAAATATCGTTCAATATTAACAAATGCTTCATTCAGTGTAATTTTGACTGCACTGATCACTGGAACATAAATCATATTTATTAACATTTTTAATGACTTCACATAAAATCAATCTGTGGATATTTTGAAGGTTGTTCATCTTCAATCAAACGATTTTCTTTGTGGTTATTTCAAGGCAAATATTAAGAAGTTCTGCTGTTAATGTTTGATTTTAAATTAAACGCAATGAATATATAACACACACAGAACAAGAAAAATGCGTTTGTAAAAAATTTATGACTGCAATTATAACTTACAGTTAACCTACCAGTACGAGAAAATACTAAAATACAAATACATATATTAAATACTTAAAGAAATAGTTTAATTATATTAATATAGTTTAATCGTATTCTATTATTTTTCATTATTGTAATGTTATATATTATTACTAGCGGACCTGACAGACGTTGTCTTTAATTTGAAAATTTGAAACTTTTTTTAATAAGCTAAAACATTCTGGACCATTTTGATGAAAATTATAATTCAAATGTTATGACAATATCTAACGATCCAGCCCATGGTCAATAACAATAACACAATAACACAATGATAACAAAACTTTTTTTTAATTTGATCGCAGCGCTAACTGTCGGGACAGACTAAAATTCGAATATTATTTAAAATTTGACACTGCGATGGTAGCGCCGTCTGTCGAATCCAATGTAAAACATTCCAAATTCAACAACTACTAATAAATTAAAAATTAATTAAAAAAACATTGTCCAGCGGACAAAATTGTGAATCTAAATCATTCCCAGATCCCCTTGAACACACACAAAAAATTTCGTCAAAATCGGTCCAGTCGTTTAGGAGGAGTTCAGTCACATACACACGCACACAAGAAATATATATATTAAGATAGTCTGTAGAAGTATCGGACTGTGAATTCGTTTATATATTTTATGGCTCAAGGCCTTCATAATAAAAGTATATTTGCTATATAAACGAATATAAAACTGTTCTTTTATTATACTTTGATCATCCAACTTAACTTTAATCTTGTTAGATTGTTCTGTCCGCGTAACGGTTTCCAAATTGTTACCGAATGACACTTTGCCCTTCACAATTAAAAATCGTAATCAAAAGAGGCCACTGACCACGGCCTCGCAATCAAATATTACAAAACTTGTCTATCCCATAACAGGTAGGAAAATTGCCGTATCGTAAAAAATGATTAGTTTGCCGCATGAGAATTAATATTTGTATAGACCGAGCAAGGGTCACATTATAGTCTATCATAAAAAAACCTGACAATTTTTTGCTCCATACAAAGAGGTGCACAATAAAAATGCCACAGCGATCTTACAAACGAGAATTTATATACGGAATATGTAAATGAAGTTGGCTCGCACACAGCGAAATCTGTATGAAAGTCATTTTTGAACATGTTTAACTATTTAATTGATTTAAATGTATTGGCAGTTTTAACTTGGATGATGAGATTTGGCATATGATCGAAAACTTGACAATTTTATTCAGAACTCGGGTACAAAATCGATAATGTAACAGTGATACCGACACCCTTATATAATCTTAATTTTTACGGTAAACAGCAGGAGGTACCTGATGTTAGGTGATATCGCCGCCCGTATACACTCACACTACGAAAAGATTCGCAAGTGCGTTGCCGGCAATTAAGAAATTGGTGGAACTCTTGAAGAAGTTCAGTCTGATTCTTGTATAAATAGGTTATATCTTCTGACCAACATCACTAACACATTTTATTGTATTAAGAAATACTATGTATACCTACTATGTGTTACGTAATTCAAAATACACTATAAATATTCATAGTAATATAAAAATGCGTAAATATTTAAATGATGGGATCATAGGTCGATACAGAACATTGACTTTCATTTGTCCATTTAAATGTTACCTCTGCATAAGCAACTTTAACAATTTGATCGCTATGTTGTATGTTCATACTTTAAACAATCAATATGTCAGGCATTTTTTGAAATGTTTTCATACGTTTTTAAGTAAGTAAATCTTTGATTATGGAATAACCACATTCAAATAAATGCTGCCAAGATAATATTTTTTAATCGCGTAGTTACTCGAAAATTAATTTCATTTTTACCCAAAACTAACGTTCTAAAATATCTTGTCAACGTTTTGATAATAATAATAATAATAACAATATTAATAATAATTCACTTTAGAATACTTGAATATTTACTTACCCTCGACAACCTTGTCTGTTTGCCGTTGGCAAAGGCCTCCTCCAATTGCACCCATAAATTTCTGACCAGGGCAGTTCGGATTCATGTGCCATAGCTCTTATTCCATCACCCACCTTGGGAATGGTCTACCCCTTTTCCTCATGTGACCTGTGTACTGTCGTTGACTGTCCTCTGATGGTATGCCCAACCCACTTCATTTTAGTTTTGATACAGAAGTGTTAATAAATGCAATCACATTTATCTGATTTATAGATGTCCTCTTAAACGTACGTCCTCTATGCAATAGTGCGCTCAGATTAAAATGAGAAAATCCAAAAAAAAATATCTTAGTGAAAATGCCATAGTGAAATTTCATAAAAATATCCCATAAATAAATCAGATAACGTAATACCTAGCCCTCTTAAAATAGTACATACCAAACGAATCTATTTCCTAACAATAGGCTGAGTCATATCGACGAGTTGATGCCGTTGAAACGTCAAACGGGTAGCTAATAAGATTAATTTTCTACAGTATTTCATTGTTACAATCACATCAATATCATTTGATAGTGTATACTTTGTTCTCAGCGAACGAGATTGAATATTAGCCTATTTGCGCTATAAATAAACCAAATATGCCTACTTAGATATCTTTATTAAAGTTAGCGTAGTTTTAGGAATGAGAAAGTTAATTTTATTTACTTTTTGATATATTTGTTTCGGTTATTTAGTCCCTGGTTATAGAAACAAAGGTAACCTTTTTGGTTTCTATTTGTACAGCCAGCAGCTTGCTCTTACAGCTTAATAGATTTCTAGACTGTTCGCCGGAGATCGACCCATATTCTCCCCCAGCGTTATAAGAGTTTTTAAAACTTACTTAGCTTCGTAAACAAGCAAAAGCTTTTCTGGTAATTGTAAAAATTGCTTTTAATTAAATCTTGTATCGTTTTATAATATTTGTAGTTATGATTTGGGCTGTGTATTTAAATTCTACTGATATTATATACGAAAAAGTTTTTAAGTATGGATGGATGTTTTTTACTCTATCAGTCAAAAACTACTGAATGGATTTTAATGAAACTTTACAATTATATAGCTTATACATCAGAACACATAGGCAATTTATAAAGATATTGTGTGAATTCAAAGTAGGAAAAAATGTACCGTCTGCAAGATATTCTGGCGTACGCTGCCAAAACCGCTAGAGTTACAGATATATGTAATTACTACCGGATCCGACAGACGTTGTCCTGTCTATACGTCTTTAATTTGAAAATTTCAAACTTTTTTTAATAAGCTAAAACATTCCCATACCATTTTGATGAAAATTATTATTTAAATGTTATGACAATATCTAACGATCCAGCACATGGTCTACAATAACACAATGATAACAAAACTTTTTTTTAATTTGATCGCAGCGCTAACTGTCGGGACAGACTAAAATTAAAATTCGAATATTATTTAAAATTTGACAGTGCGATGGTAGCGCCGTCTGTCGGATCCAATGTAAAACATTCCAAAATCAACAACTACTAATTAATTAAAAAAAACATTGTCCAGCGGACAAAATTGTGAATCTAAACCATTCTAGAATCTCCACGAACACACACAAAAAAAATTCATCAAAATTGGTCCAGTCGTTTAGGAGGAGTTCAGTCACATACACACATATGATTGCACAAACAGACTCGCAATTTTGTTTCTAAATTGTCTGGATGTAATTCAAAAATGCGTTGGTCTATTACTAAAAGAAACTTGTTAACGGATTTCCACCATTACTGAACAAATAATCGCGATGTACTACGGCGGTTTGCGATGCTAAAAGCAACGATAATGTTATGTAAATACTCTGTTTTATTTGAAATTTATAGATTTTCTATACGTTACATTCATGACTTAAGTATGGTCGATACGGGAAGCGGGACGCGCGATATTTGGTTCTGCTGTTTATAAATATTAAGGTAAGGTTTTTGCTTTTGTAAAACAAACCAGTTACAACGATACATTACCTCAGTATAGCCGTGTAGCTTTGGTATATATACAATACATATTATTCAGTTAATATCTATTCCATAATTTTAAAATAAAAATGTATTTCCTAACTGAACAGAATACTCTTTTAATAACGAAAGTATTTTTACTATCAGACTTTTTTTATAGAACAGTGGGCAAACAGGCAGGAGGCTCAACTAACGTTTAGTGATACCGCCGCCCATGACAATCTCAGTGCAAAAGGGCTCATGAGTGCGTTGCCGGCCTTTTAATAATTGGTAAGCTCTTTCCTTGAAGGCGAGAAGTATATTAAAAAAATCAGCGTTACAAGCTAAAAAAATGGATAATTTGTTTAAAATGCACATTTGGTAGTATTAAATTGATTCATAAATGAAAATAGATACTGTAGTGCGTTGCCGGCCATTTAGAATTGGTACGCTCTTTTCTTGAAGGCAAGAAGTATATTAAAAATCAGCTGTAGATTCCGTCACCATCCGCTCATCACTCACAGCTCAGTGCACGCCATTCATCGCTCATCGCTCCTCGCTCACTGCCCACCAAAGTGCCGGCCTGAGGCGCGACGAAGCGGTCACGACATGCCAACTCCAACCGACCGCCAATTTGCGGCCGCCCCGTGTTGGTTTTGTTAAACCCAGCATCTTCATACCTTTTTGCATATTACGAGAGCACTTAAATGTTGATAGCGAAATTAGATATTGGAGGCATTCGCGAATGTGGGAATGTCTAATTTTATTGCGGTCGTAAACCAACACGGTATTCGACTGACCTCTTGTAGTTGATGATATCGTAAATAATACAAATTGAAACTATGTAGCTATGCACATAAATTGCATCTTCACTAAATATATTGTTACGACACTAAACAACTTAGAAAAAAAACTGTGGCGCTCAACCCTTAGTCTGTCTTGTTTGCGTTTTGTGATCATTTATTGATTCTACTTTTCAACCTTCTGTATCTGACACTTGCCAGTTTCCTCACGATTCTTTATTTTACTTTAACTAACCAGACACTGCACAGCCAGGATCGAACCTACGATCTCAGGGATCTTACGCACTATGCCATCAATGCTCGTTATTTTCTTACAGCCTTACTAATCATCTTGATACGTGTTTGGTTGACGCGAGTATACATTTTTATAAAACCTTTGTAAGTATAATTTAGTCGGCTGGATAAAGTCTATGTAAATATTACTGCTATGAAGCACTTCAAACGTCGAGGTATGTAAATAATGTAATAAATTCGCGTTTATAACTGTTAACTAAGATTTATTACATATGTAGTCAACGTACAAGTTCAGTGTTCGATTCCTAACAAAACATTGATTAAAACACAACATACTCAGCGACTGACTTATAAAATCAATTAAACACGCTTAGAAATATCTGTCCTAAGTCTTATTAAAACTAAAACCAATTCGCTAATACTAAGCCAAACCAAGCCAACAGCTGCAAATGAAATTGTTTTTATAAAGCAAATTTCCATCGTACCTAAACATATATTTAATTTAAGAAGACTATTTACTAGGTCTATAATTTAAATTCAATTTTATATAAGATTATCAAGTTTCATGTACCTAGAAAAACAGCTGTTTAAGACAACTCGCTCAGCATAACAGCGCTGACGATTCAGTAATAAATATACAATACTTTATAACGAAGTCTGTGCAATCTTTGGATGCCAGTTTTGATGATTGCTTACATTAGCTGAAATCTTGGAGCCTACAAAGATTTGCCAATATACGATAGTTCTAATCAATACCTACTTTAATAAAGTCATTAACAATTGCAAACTCAAAGGTACTGAATTATAAGTGTAGGTTTTTAAATATAGATTTTTGTAAAGTATTAAGACTAGGAAAAGGATCCTATGTGTTATCGTGTGATGAATGAAGCCTGTAATATTTACAAAAAGCGCTATTAAGCTGTATTTATTAGTACACGTAATCGTGAAGCCGGTTTAGACAGGTCTGTGCAAAGGACGATTATGATTTTGCCGTCATTCCGTCATACGAAGAATGAGTTCATTTCCTCCTATAGCGAGACTGTTTTTAATTAGGTTTTTGTTAAAAACTCACCGCTTACGCTATACGCATAAATGACTTCTTAATTAATGAGCGTATTATTAAAATTCCTTAAATTTAACAAGCAAAGCCAAAGTATTCTTGGGTTGGTTAGAAAATTTAAAAATGTGTAGTTATAAAGCTATTAAAACACAGTTTGTTTTGTTTTTCATCTGGTGTCTTTGGATGTTTACTTATTCGTGTTTTTGTTTTGTTTGTTTTAAGCTATCGCACAGTTTAGGTTGAATAAAAAAAATAGATCACTATGTTTATGACAAAGAGTTAGGGGCCATTTAAGTATAAAGAGATTTACTGCAAGTTAACCCCCTCTCGCCGTGTCAGCAAAAATAAGCAAAGGTCTCAAAAATAATAAATGTATTTAATTTTGTAGGAACCTCAGAATTTCGTTAATAGCATTTCGTTTTCAAACATAGACAATTTGTGGGTAATATGTGTATAGAAATAATTACCGTTGATGTAATCGCCAAATATATATCGTCTAAATAAAAAAACGAATTGTAAAACTACTACAAATAAATAAAATGTCCTTGGGTTTCAGTTTATAAAAGTATCACTTGACATATAATTCTATAAACGCTGACTTAGATTTTACAAGAAATAGTAAAAGAGGTGTGCGCATACTAATCATATTCACATTTCCGGGAATTAGCGGCTTATTCAATTACAGAAACTTAGAACCAACAAGTTTCATAATGCCAGTATTGCAACTCAAAAATAGTTAATAATTATATACATTGATAATTATATGTATACAGAATTTATATTGGAATTAAATATGTATTAAGGAAGTATTAATACATATATTTATTCAGATATAAATCAAGTAGAGAAACTCTATAATCTTTTTTTGCGTATTAATAAGAAAATTAACTGAGGTAATCTGATACTACATGTATTTACTAAATTGTTCTTTAAAGGCCGGCAACGCACTTGCAAGCCTTCTGGGAATGTGAGTTCATGATTAACCTCTTGTCCGTATGCCTCCTAATAAAAAAAACTTAACGCTGGCTCAGTCCATTTTGTAACAATAGGTAACAATATTTTTAGTATTACTATCATTAAACAAAACCCTTCTTTTAAACACTCTCTCTAAGAACCATCACTATTCTTTACCTACAATGGATGCCCTTGCCTAAACCAGGGTTATCTTAAAGTCTTCAATATTTGATGAGGCTGGTACGCCACTTATCCGACGATATTCTTTCTGCATGGTTTCCCGCGGCACTCTCCACCCTTCCTTTTAACACGCTTCACGAACTCAACAATTGTTCCACAGAAACTTCCAGGTACAAGCTGGTCTTTAAAATGTTAACTAACTGTCCACACATAGGTATACAAACACAGTTAAAAAGAAAGATTCCATGTCCAAAAACCTTATGATAACGAAATTTCCCTTTCCATTTCTTTTAAATCTACGCTCCAATTGGATTTATAAATCGCGCACCAAAATATCAATTCCCAAATTAACAAAGGCGATTGCCCAATTGGATATATTTAACAGCTGCGCGGGACAGTCGCATGTCACGCATCTACAACCCAATCATTTGTTTAATTATCTTCAAAGCGAACTTAACCACTGAAATATCGCGTTCCGTATTAGACAGAACGTTAGCAGTTTTGTTAGACGAAAATAATCTGTTAATGGCCCTTTAGTGACGTCTACAGCGTTATAAAGAACTAAAATTGGTTTCTTTATAGATGCTCCTTTGTTTATGATTAATTCAATCGCGCACAGAATAGATGTATAGATTTTTATCACTTGCAACTTTGTACACAAGATTTTGTATATATAGTTGATGTCTTATCAACTATGTAACAGAAAATTTAAAAATACTTTTGAATGTGCATTTCTAATAGTCCTAATTGAAATAAATGATTCGACTTTGAACTATTTTCTTATTACTAAAAACTGAGTATATAAACATTTGTGACATTCTCAACAAACCTAAGACAAATTAAAGAAAGAAGTACTGAAGTAGTAGGAGCATAGTTCTGAACAGATAATTTTTACCATGGAGAGTGCTCGGAGGAGTTGTTTGGACTAATACTTGCAGTTCAGTTCCGTCATGGGACGTCATAACATAATACAAAACACCATTCGTACCACCTCGACGTTCGTTCCACTACCGCACAACCACTATGTGAAACTGGCTGCCCCAAGAAGTATTTCCGAACCAATACGACTTAGGTCTTAGGGTCCTTCAAGAAAAGAGCGTGTTATTCATTCTTAAGAAACTCTTTGTGCAATATATATTTTTTATATGATTACAGTTTGTAGGGAAATATACACAGGCTCTGCACATGGATAAACATTTAAGATATAATGAGAAATAATGATATAATAATAAGGTTTAATCTGTTACTAGTAAAATATGGGTACTAATTTATTGCAATATTTTCGTGCATCATATACCGAAATAAACCGTATACCACGGAATATCGTATATTGGTGGTTATTGTATACCATTTTTCTATGTAGTGCTAATAATTATATATATCCCAATTATTTTACACTGTCATATATAGCGTCAATTAGTCAAACTTTTAAGTCATATTTAAATGTTGAATAAATGCAAAATAAAAACACACAAAAAATTAAAATCACACACCCAAAACAGTATTATAAATATATTTTATTCATAATTCCGTTTGACAGCAGCTACCGGTTTTCGTTATACACAAAAATCTTTGCGTCGTTCCAAAGAAAAGACTTCAACGAACGAATAATCTTATCTTAAATACCTTAAATATTAGTCGAAAATTAGTTCTCAGATAACTTTTATCACCTCGATACATATGTCACACGTTAATGCCATATATGTCATATGTTTAAATAGGTTTTACTACTGCTAATCTGAAATTGGAAGTCAATTTTAACTTATTTACAAATGTCGAATTAACGATTGAAAATTAAGAAATTATCATTGTTTTTCGTGTAACGAATTTCTATGTAAAGAAATAAATGTATGAATTACATTAAACTATCACTATTTACCGCTACAGTATTTAAAAGCTTATTATGAAATTATTTATTATTTTAAATATTTTGCGTACGTCTCGATGTTTATGAAAACTACGGAATGTGGAAACGGATGTAAATAACAACAATACAATGCGATGGTCAAGTTAATAAAGGGTCGCCATTTAAGACAATGTAACAGCCATTCAGTATTTTTCTTCTCACTGTTAAAATAAAATAAACCTAAAAAAGAAATAAATGTAAATTAAACTCGACCAAAACTGTAAAATATTACTAAAATAAAAGTATTCATAATTATTGTAAAAAATATGTAACAAAGTAAAACTCGATACTTAGTCTCTAAAGAAATACAGAAATAAAAATACCTAGAAGCAACGAAAGAAGTAAAAAAAGTGATCGCTACATAACTAGAAGGACTAGGGAAAAAAACCAAAAAAGTTGACTAAATCACTATTGAATTTTACTTAATATTCACTTCAATATTCGGCAACTAATCGGACAAGGCAGGGCACTATTGGTGACCAAAATTAAATCCGACATTAACATTTCAATAAACCATTATTATGGTACATATGACACGATTCAAGACACGCAAATCCACTCAATTATCTATAAAATCAGTGCGAATGATCGGATAATAGTTTTTAAAGACGCTAAAGTCGATTTATGTATGCAAATTTGACATTTGATATTCCGTTTCATATAATTCTATTAAGTATTTAAAGGACATTTACATTTTAAACAATTAACCAGCTATTTAATTTAACTAAGATATAAGATTTGAGAATACTTGTGAGTTTTATTATGATTTATAAACTCTTTCCGGCAAGAGATAACTCGGCAGACCTTGGTGGGATGGAGCTGGCAAAGACGAATCAAATGGTGTTCGAAGTTGGCGTATAGCACGAGATAGATTGTGATGGTGGCCAAGCCAGGCCTATTGACCATTGGCTTACTTAACTTAATGTCCCATAACCCCTACATGGGGCAGAGGGCGTCCACAGGCAGTATAGATCGCGTTCGGTCTTGAACCTCGTATTTCTCATCACACCACGTCATACCGGCTCTCCTTGCCTCTGCAACTGTACGACGGATTGCTTGGGATGAATATGCTTCCACTTTCATTGCAGGTTTCCAATCAATCGCCTACGGGGGGCTTGACTCTTTAGCACCAATATGTCGTATAGGCAATTAAAATAATAATATAAAAGACGTTAAATCTAATAGCATAGTGAAATGACGCTTGAATATGGAATATATATTAATCGAATATTTATTTCAAATAAACGATGAATTAAGTAAAATTACGATGATCAATAAAAAGAGAAACTATTTGAAATAGTTAGTATATAACGGTGAAGAAAAACATCGTAAGGAAATCGGCTTGCCTTAGACTCAAAAATTTGACGGTGTATTCATATTAAAATACATTACTTAAATCGATATACGATTTCTTGTGGTATTTAAACTTGTAAAAGTTACAAACATAACTTCAAGATGAATATATTTAATATGCAAATTATATATTAACATATAAGTTTTTTCAGTAGCGAAGTATAACGTGTAGAGGATAAATATTTTAGGATCACAGTGTGAATGGGGGCTGTGTCGTGTTTTCTTAGCAGACTTTATTATTGTGATATTACAGTAACCACGCGTTAATTGACTTTAGGGACAAGGATAATTTTAAAGTAATTCATTGCTTTTATTAATAATACCACGTACATAATTTAAGTACGCTCGAATAGCTACATATACTATAATATAAATACTAAATATATATACTATAATATACTCAAACGCGTAGAAATATGTTATTCTGTTGGTAACTCCTTAAAATACATACACAAAAATGGCAATTATTGGGTACTTTTAAATAAAGAACTTGAAGCTGTCTGTCTCATTCTGTTTCAAGTGAGACCACATTTGCACGATTGACGAAACACTTTTTGTTTTTTTTTATTATTACTACGTATGTTAATAATATTGTAAATACTAAAATATCAAATCATTTATTCCAATTACACAACATAAAATGGCACTTTTGAACGTTAAAATATAATATAAAGATGATTCTAGTTGCCCCTTCCAAAGTGTAGTAATGTTAAGTTTAGGTAGGTAGTTAAAAAAATTATATATAGTTTAAAAAAATTATAGTTATAAGTACTTTGATTTTATTCCCTTTAGACATGGTGTTCAATTGCACCGGCGCTTAAAGATTTAAGTCGGTATATAGTACCGGTAATATAATAATACCGAAACTTTCGTCACTCAACTAATTATAATCGCAATACAGCGAGGAAAAAAAAATAGTGCCAGGATAAAAGGCCACCGAGCCACTGCCACAGAGCCCAAACTTTTAGAATTTTTATAAATTTACTATTTATTGGTTGAGAATATTTTAAATACTGTATATCTATATTCTGGATATAAATTATAGATATACCTATAAAAAATAATATGTTTTAAGTCTAAAACAGGCCGATTATTAACTTTATGGTCACCCAAAAGATAGGAAACAATTCACCCATTTAGCATGTTTATGCAAGAAACTAGCAACACAGGGGGTAACCGCTACCAGCTATTTTAGCTTCAAATAAACCGATCAACTTAGTAGCTTTTAAAATAAAGACGCTTCACATTAAACATTTTTTGTCATATATTGATGTGATCGTAAAACCGGTTGAATTTAATCGGTTTTGGGGTTATTAATAATCGAAATTAATTAGCATTTTAATAGGTGATATATTTTCATTTGAGGTAATCGTTCATTGATTTCGTAGTTTCAATTTGCTATTAATTTCTATAAAAACTTGATTATAATTTAATCTGTAAATCAAAGCACCATTTCTTTGTCCGCCTATACGGCTCATTATTATAAGTCTTCTGCATAATCAAATTGTTAACGAAACCACTTTTAACGTGGAGTTGAGGAAACACGGAATATTTGGTGATAAACCTATCAATCTATAATAGTTGACGCCAACGTCGGGCCCTCAGATTTATGTACCTGTTTCTAATAGGCGAGTAGGTTTTATTCGTAAACGGCCAGCAACGCACTCGCGAGCCCTTTGGCATTGAGTGTTCATCATCATCATTACCCTTCAGTATACATCATCATAACTATTTGCTTTAAATTAATTCTATCTAAACTTATAGAGAGAGAATTTGTTTTGTTTGATACGAAGACACTCATGAATTACTGAATCGATTTCAGAAATACTTTCATCATGCTAAAATATCCTAATTAATGACTATATTTATAAAAAAACAGTTGTATGTTATATAAATAACAATAATGGCCCGTCTTAATGTACTGAAAAACTGGATAATAGATGAAATCCAATATTAAGCAACGATTCTTGCTTGAATCACACAAAAAATATTAATAAAGAATAACTTTAATTATTGTGTTAAGCAAATACAAGAACATATACTAGAACAGCAATTGTTATTTGAATTGACATATGACAGTTCACAGATTATCATAGACAAAAACCTAGTAATGTAATAGTACAGATAACATATGAGGGATACCTTATAGATTATAATTATGTAACATTTTTTTAAATTATAAATATTTTAATTGATTTACTAGTTAGGTCAATAGAACTGTTTACATCAAGTAAATCCGATAGCTTCCTAGTTCCATTCCAATGTAGGAATATTACATTCTTATATGAAATGAAGCGTCTTTGTGCTCCAATATCGGCCTAATTACTAACATCTCTATTTTAAAAGCGGCATCTATACCCGAACATAATTTTAATAACGAATACCGTACACAACGCTTGTGTTTTCAAAACGCATTTTTCTACGAACGGCTAATATTTACTTTTCCTATGAGCAGCACAAAGCCTAATGTTTATCCCTACGTTGCACTTCGTCCTGTGTAAACTCAGTCTAACAAATTGAATGTAGACGGTGTTAAAACAAAAAAATAAACAACCTTATTATATGTGATCGAGAGTTGAAAGTCGCGCGAATGGATTAAGATGTAGCAAGATCAGAAAAAGCATTATATTTTATGATCGTAGTAGCATTTAGTGGCCTGAAGCGATTGTGCGGTAACTTTGTAAAGGCAACACGGCCGTAAGGGATTTGCAGTATAAATTACAATGCAAAAACTCAACACATAATTACATTGATTTAACTGAGACAATGAAAAAGCGATGGCTTAATGAATAAACAATGCGTACTGGTTTTGAAAATAGAATCTTTTTATTGTGTAGACGAAGATATCTTGTACTAGTGTTACCGGTGGCGCTACAATCTGGTCGGGTACCTCCCGTGCCTGACACACGCCATAGACTTTTTGGATCTCAGCCACGTCGGTTTCCTCACGATGTTTTTTCTTCAGCGTTCGATCAAATGTTGAATGCGCACACAGTCAAAAAGTATCACAGCTGTAGAAAAAGTTGTTTTATCTGTATTTATTTCCCCGGAGTTGATGTCGACTAAACGATGAAGGGTTTCTGCAGATATTGCTCACGGTGTCCTTCATTTTCGCGGATTGATTGTTTTGAGATTTTAATTTGGATATTATTGGATCCAAGATGTTTGATAATTTTAGGCAGTCTTTTCTAATGAAATTGTCGTGGTTTTTAATTTAAATGGCTTTGCGTCCCAATCTTGGGAAGAATCTTTTTTCTTTCGCAAGTACTTTCGGTTGGTCAAAGCGTATGTAATATAATTATAAGTTTACAATATACATAGCTTCAATCCGGCAAAAAGTGTTTTCTTTAAACTGCATAAGACAAAATTTACTAAAGAATACCTCTCTTCTCAACAAAAAATTGTATACGTCTATAACGGGTTAACAAACATATTGTTTCAAGATTTTTTATTTGCAACACCTATGTTTTGTTTTGTATAACAAAAACTGCTATTGTTTTTTTGTTTTACAAAGCAAAACCATTTCTTAAGTCTCCAAGAAGCTTTTAATCCTTTCCTAAACAACCTTGCAATAACTGTTTTCGCAAGCTAATTGCACAAATGTAAAAAGGTTCATTGTTTGGAAACATATTTAAAACTTTATGGCATTAAAAAGTATTTTACGACTATCCCAAATAATTTCGAAATACCCAAATTGCTAACATGTGATAAAATCTGAAATCACTTTACGACATTCCTGAAGAAAACGAATGGTATTTTCATAGATCACAATAATCTCTCAACTCAAAACATCTATAAAAATACGAAACACCAAACTTTGTTACTATACAATATTTCTTTCCAAAAATACATGTGTAAATAATGTTATAAATTCGCCTTTATATTTTTAAAGAAACTAAATATGTAGTTTTCACATAAACCAATATACAACATAAGATCATAAACACTAGAAATAAGTGTGCCAACTAGGTTTTCGGCACAGTTAGGTAACTAACACTCAGATAATACTAGGCACCAAAAAAAAACAACACTTTACAAATTAAAAATTTGAAAAAACTGTGCTTATTACTTAGTTACTTAGAACCAGAAACACAAAAAGTATAGAACGACCCATAGAGAGGCACATAGCAAGGCACCCATACAATTCAATGGCTAGCGGTATTCACGAGTCAAACTAGAAGGGAATGCCCAGTCTTACATGGGGACATAGGTCTAACATAGAGGCTGTTTCGAAACCTACACTAATGTATAGTACAGAACCGACTGCAGACATTTGACTGTACATAGACCAAACATAAATACAGATAACGAATAAGTCTGTGGTTGTGTTATATTTAAAAGGCCAAACCATTTAACCATTTAACCAACATTCTTAACAGTAAAACAAGGACAAGTTATAGATATATAATATCGGTTGCATTCCACAAGGACTTATACAATCGATACGATTAATCCGTCTTATGTCCCAAACCAAAGACACCGCATTTAACTGAGTCGGATAATGTCCCGAGCTCATATTTAAGCCCCTAGCCGTGATCTGTGACAAAGGCGCGCGTCAAATAAAAACTAAATTGAATAAGATTGATCGCATACGTTTTATTTAATGTAAACATTATATAATCTATGGTTTTTACAGAGTATAGAGTTCTATTGGGTTCACGTGCGCATCAGTTCTTTGATAATTCGAAAATGGAATGAAATAGCGCAATCTTATGATTGGATAAAGTATAAAGAGTTTATATAGCAAGTCGTTTGTTCAGTTTAGTTTTCGTTTTCTTTTGTCTAAGGTATAGATTAAGATTTGTACATTATATAAGTGTTTTGATTAGTATGAATATATATTAGCTGTAAGAAGACTTATAAATAAAAAAATGAAAAAATCGTATTTGTGTTTTATTAAGGAAATATTGTTACGGATAAGGTTCGACAATTATTTAAATTTCGAATGTGTTTAAAAAAGCCAATTTTTAAACAAATGGTTAATTTATTATTCATAAAACGTTCTTTTTTCAAACAATTGAAATTCCGCCTTTAATTTATACAGATATCCGGTCCACGCGACATTATTTCAATAACACCAACGTTTAAATAACATTATCTAAATGTCGTAAATATAGGCCATTATCGGGACCCTTCAAAATACCGTTCGGCGTTTTTGAACGAGAATGACGCGTCAACTTCATCCACTAAGAAAAATATTGAGACAACGGGCTTCGAGT